>NW_009216262.1:0-84203 GCF_000690835.1 Fulmarus glacialis
CCCGCACCCGCCGCGGGTGCTCCGGGAGCAGCGACTTCGGAGAGAGCGTTTGGGCGGTGGATTCCGGTTGCACAGCGGCCTGAATCTGTTCTGCGGGTGTTCCGCCGGTGAAAATCCTTCAAAGGTCGTTTACAGCGTTGATAAAGGTGAATTGTATAAGGCAAATTTTAAACACCTTTCCTTTCACTTTGCCGGCCAAGTAACAAATGGGAAGGAAGCCACCTCCTGGAGATCGCTGCAGCAGTGTCTGCTCCTCATTAGAAGCATTTCCCACGTTCCCAGGTGCATGCCCTCACCGCCCATCTCCCTCTGCTAGCGCTACTTCTTGCAGGTCTCCTCTCAGGCCGTTACCCGGATGTGACAGCTCCCGGAGAACGCGGCTGGGGGGGCCTTTTCAGGTCTTAACTCCCGATACAGTACTTTTAAAATCTTTCAATTTCAAAAGGTAGGAGAAGAAAGCGGTCTGTCTCTGCACGGGAAGGTCCAGGCACGGTAATGGTTCTGCGTGGATACACGTCTTTATTTTTATGTGTGTATCTACACGATTAAAAATGGTGTTCAATTAAGCCTACATATGAACAACATTTGCATTGGCGTTGAGAGTTTTTCCTATGTATTTTGTAGTGCTGCAAGTTTTTAAATATTTTATTTAGAAGTGTTGCTAGTTTTTAATGTAGAGCAAGTCACAATATGGCATTTCCAACATCTTGGATCTGAAGTGAAAGAATCTCAAGGGCAGTATCAAGTACTTTGTCAAATGCAAGAACTTGACTTTCCAATACTATACTTTTCTTTTTAAATGCCATTTTCTTTAGCAATGTACCAGGTAATTGATACACAGCCATGGGAGGCTTTGGAGCAAAAAATCCTTGTTTTTTAAGCTTTAAAAATATTTGTTTGCTTCTGTTCTGACTGGGAATACCATCTTCCGCTTTGGAAATGGAGATATGAAAGGTTTGTTATTGAGACGTTAGAGAGAGAGGGAGATCTTGTGGCCTGAAACAAGTTTCAGGGCTCTAATCCCACATCCTCTGCAATATTTACAAGGCAATTCGCTCAGATGTAATCTGGCTTTGCTCAGTGGAGTTCCTCCTGATCTATACACTCCAGTGGAAATCAGAACCAGATATTCCACATCTGTTTCTGATTTTCCACATGGGAAAAATAGCTTGGAACTGAAACCTAACATCTAAACTTCAGTCCATACATTTTAATATTTTAACTGAGATGTATCTCCAGTAGGACTGACTTGCCTGCTGTGGAGGTGATACAGGTTAATTAATTAACATCCTTTGCAGACATTTTTTAAAATGCACAGCACCAGAAGTACAGAGCTATCAGTTACTTCAAGGCACCTCCGATTAGCAGTGCTTTTCTGACGTACCGCAGTGATCAGTTTTAAAAGCCATGTCTTTTCTGTGGTTCTGTCTCAGATGCAGTAAAGCAGCAGCTTTGGCTTCGAGACATACCATAGCAGGGTTTGTGGCCTTTCCCAATGACTAGGTTATATCATGGTTGTAGTTCTAGATGTTAATATATAGAATAAATGATAGGCCCTGAAGTAAAGTCCTATAAACATTGTGCATTGAGGGGATGATGACATCATACTTAATCAGATGAGCAAGGCTCCAGAGCTTGCTGTTGTTACCAGAACCTTCTGTAATTACAGCTTTGTCCATGGTATCTTCCTGTTTCACTTTTTTCCCTTTATAATTCAGAGAACCAGTTAGCATTTTTAGTAGAAAACAGGTTGCTAGTAGAGGAGTATAATCTGACAGATAAAAATTGTAACTATCAACACTGGTATTTTGCAGAGCCTAAATCGTTATCAGCATCAAACGTACTTGACTGAATATGACAGTTCTGTCAGCAGGGGATTAATGCTCAGCAGAGTTTTTTTGTCAAACCTACTTCTTCTTACACAGAAGTCAGGGGTGGGCAGAGAAGGTAATTCAGGGTGTTTTAGTTGTCTCAGAAGTTGAACGGTTCTCTTTGCAACGAGATGATGACTGTATTTGGAAGGTATTTCAGGATGTGGTATGCTTCCTGCCTTATGCGCAGTAAGACCTGGGTACATTTGCTTCATAAAATGGAAAATGGGGATGGGGCATAGCCAGATTGGTGGATGTGCTGAGGTGAAAGAGTCATTTGGGACTGTAGGCCTCTCAGAGCTGATCTGTTGCTGGATGCTGGCTCCCTGCATCTGGCCTTTAAGAAGCATGTCTAAACAACTGTAATTGTGATGACTTCTAGCTGTTTTGTGTCTTGTTATGAGTTAGTCCTTTGATCTGTGCTTCCAACTGAAGTTACTCATTTTAGAGAGAACTTTGTAGAAAAATTGTGATTTTTTTTTTTTTTTTCCAATTTTTGTCCTTTTCCAATCCTGTCAAACTACAAGATAGATATCAAATGCTCTGAAGTGGTATTATTAATTCATTACATGTTTTTAAAAACTTTCAGCAACAAAAATCTGTGAGCAAATGTTGCACCGCATCTTCTCAGGAGACTTGCGTTTAGTACCTTTAAATGCCAAAAATTAGTGAAGAGTTAGGTTTTGTAATCCGGTGGTTCCTGAATTGGAGTTGCGTGGACCATCTCTAAAAATAAGTATGTACTTTCGGAAATATTACTGTTCTGGTGCTGTATTCCTCATTTAAATCCTAAGCACATTACCATAATTAGTAATCTTCCTAATAGTGACATTAGCTTTATAAACAGACATGCTCTTAGAGTTGTTTTACCCCAATAAGTTGAAAAATGTTTGCTTTCCTCCTCCATCTACATCCACATTAGATGGCACAAAGGAACTTTTAAAATGATAAATACATCTAAAAGAAAGAACAAAAATCCCAAGATTTTAGCAAGCAGATTTTTTTATTAGCCCTGTTTTATTTGCTCACACACAGGCACGCAAAACTACCTGCCAACCTGTCTATAATTATCACCATACATCCTTTGTTGTCTGTATTGTGATTCATGTGAAAAGGAGACTGAAAAGAAAATCATCCCACAGAACAAAGCTGCGAGTGACACCGTCAAAACAGATTAAGGGTTCCCAGTGTGAAATGGGAGGTGGGAGCACTTGCACCTTGTCTGCCAAGGAGTTGCTTTCCTGTCACTGTCACAAGGCTCAGAGGACCCCTGGAGCCCTGCAGCCTCAGCTGGCCTCGGTTCTCGGCGTCCAGGAATGGAGAAGTGGAGTGATCTGGCCATCGTTACAGCAGACACTCATGAAATGCAGAGTGCATCGGAAACGCAATTCTACAGGGTTTCAAAGTTTCATTTTCTTCCCATTAATATTCAAACCTACCCTTCAGGTCCTTGTCGCTGTGTTTAAAACAGCGTAAGATAAAGATTTGCCTTCAAAGAGCGTTTATACCACAGGTAAAGGTAGGCATCCTAATACTGTAAGGAGAGAAGCTGAACTGATTGAGATAAGCACCAAGTTCCAATTCACATTGAACAAACAGGTCTAGACCAAATTACTTTTTATGGATGCATTCTGCCCATCCCTCTGAAGATGGATGCGGCTGTAATATTGGTGCTTCTGGCTCTGGAAGGAGGGGTCCGGTACGTAGTGATTGCGTGGAGCATGCCGATGGCTTCCTTCTGTAAGGCCCTACCCGTGGCACTGCGCGCAGCCATGCCCGTGTTGGTTTGCGTGCAGTTGTTCTGAGCTCTTGTGGCAAGAAATGCAGGACTAACAATTGAAAGTCCTGTAAAGATACTGCACTAAATATAAGAAACTGGCTGCAATTTAGTGAAGATCAGAAAGGTTGTTAATTGTGCTTGGTTAACTACAAACCATTAAACAACAGCCCTTTTCTTTGAGGATACCTGCCATCATTGTGTGGGACAATTTAACAGGGCTAAAAAACCAACGTAAGAGCCATAGTGCTTGCTAATTTTGAACATTAGCTTAAATCTTACATGGGATAGTGTAGCATTCGTACAAGCTGTTTCATGAAATTACAGCCTCGTGCTTCAAATTGTAATGCCCATGGCTATAATGTATATATGACGCATATAGGCTAGGCTATCTCTGTATATATCTGTGTAGCAATGAGAAGAACCATGCAATATGCTAAGCTAAATTCTCTTGAGTGGAGGGATCACCTGGTGATTTGCCCCTAACTTGCCCTTTGCCTGTATCTTAGTGTTTGCTGTGTGCTGTAAAGATTGATTCAAACAATGATCACTGATCTGATTCCATTATCCCAGCCATTGGGATAGAGACCCTGAATGTGGTATCTTTTTCTCTCCTGTTTTTGGAAAAAAATGTTTGCCAACTTAGTTTTTGTTATAGGAAAACACACATTCTGTGTGTCTTACTCAAACGGCAAGCACCGTGCCAAAACCAGGGCCATCCTGAGGAACTCCTTCTCTCCCCAGGCTTTAGTGGTTTGTGTTAAATAAAATCTGGATTCACAGCTATCCCACAGAGGTTTTGAAAAACCTTTCTTAAAATCATCTTTTGCCATTTTTGCATTTGCTGACCTGATGCTCTAGAATTATATAGCTTGCCATGGTTTTTACTACTTAAGTAATCTCTAAATTATCACAGTACCATGCCTTTCTAAAGTACAGTACTATAATCGCAGTGCTGCAATTACATTCATCCATGATTTATGCCAAACTTTCAGTGAACAAATAGTAAACACTCTATTACTTTGTGATGTATGTGTAATTGTGCATTTCTCTGTTCTTCTGCAAAATACCATTCCATTGTTACTGGTATTTTCTATAGTGCACAGAAAATTAACTTGTCCTTCATTCATTCAGTTAAGCCCTTCACTGTAATTTGAGGCAGAAGTCCCAACCTAAAAACAAAACTGATGTTGCAAAAAGTTATTTTAACATGAGGTTTCATTCCCACGTAGTTGATTGCATGTGAAAAAAAGTAGTAGTATAAACAATGCAACACATGCTGTTTGCTTTTGGTTCCTGAATACTTACTGCTGATTTACCCCAATCCTAGTTTTGTGGTTTTGGCATGATAAAGGTGATACTGAATTTGTGCAAAATGCATTGAGAAGAAAACCACAAACTCCTGTGGCAATAGCCTTATTTCTTTATAGGGTCATTGAAATAGAAGGGCTGGGTGTGACCAGGAGACATGCGGGTTTCAAGGAAATCTTCAAGGTGCAAATGAATCACTGATATAAACTCCTGTTTATTTTAGTCCCGTTGTGTAAATAGGAAGAACTGAGGTGCTACTGAACAGCACTCTCAAAACACTGAATCAGCTGCCACAGAGCTCCTTCCCGTGTCTGGTATTTTGCAGTCTTTTATTATCAGGCTGCAGATTTGGCGAAATGTGAATACTTTCTTCTCTTATTAGTAGTGACAGCTGGAGTGGAGACGTTCCCATGTTGTAAAGAAGTCATACTGGACGGTGGCATAATCCTCCTAAACCAGTGGGGGCTATGTCTTCCCCTGTGTTACGTCTACTTATTTATACAGGGTCAGGCCTTATGTTTTTTTTTTTTTTTTTTTAAGAAAGCACTAAAATGAAGCAGAAGTATTTCGTTTCATTAATGCATCGCAGACATGTTTTAACCTACAAAAATGGGTACAAGACAATCCAATTAATGATCTCCAAAATTATTACAGAATGAAAGTTATTTCATAATTATTACAAATGTCCCTGGCAATTACAATGACTAGCCTTTTTTTCATTTTATAGGTTGAAAAAGCAAAAGTTTTAGATGATTTTGCAGAAATTAAGCACAAGCTCTGACTCCTATGATTTGTCTTTAAAATGCATACCTGTAGACCAGTCTTTGTAAAAATACTAATACTTCACACATTGTGTTTCATATTCTCTGCTCTGGGAGAATGACAGTAGATTTTTATAACCAGACAGATGAAATTTGTGAAGTGATTCACTGTGAAGTGATTCACCAAGTTTGCCTGGAATTGAAGTGGGCAGCTGTCTCAATCCAGTAGTGGTTATGATACTTAAAATGCTGGGGGCTTCCAAGGTTGATGTTCACCAGACCACAGAGTGTCCTCTCTGTTGAGGAGGTTTGCACAGAACCCTCACATTTTTCTGGTTGGAAGGAAGACATCTAGTCCAATCTGGAGGTGTCAGCATTGAATTCACTAGATTTACTTTGTGTAAAATAATAATTAAATCAGGGACTAGGCTGTTTCCCTACTGGTTAGTAAGTACTTTTTTCCCCCCCTCCAACTAAATGAATATGTAAATACTTTTTTCAGGGAGAACAGTTTCAATGGAAAAACAAATACATCCAACGGTATAAAAAAGCCTTATGATGCATCTGTTAAAGTCAGACTCCCGGGGACTAGGAAAATGGCAGAGGATATGTGTTTCCTTAATTCTGAGTGAGTGCTTCAATTGCACTGTAGGTAAAAGAGAATATTTGCCTATTTCTTGTTTCATACCTTTGTTGCCTTGCTTTTTTTGCTAGTATTTGGAAATACATCATTTTGGAAGGATTGAATCAGTTTGTTTTTCCTAGTCCCCAGTATTTTTTTCAACTTAAAATTTTTTTTTCAACTTTCATTTCAGATCAAACCAAGCTTGGATTTTTCCATTCAGTTTTGTAGCTAAATTGACAATTTAGTTATTTACAACTTCACAGTTACTCTAACTTTTGTTTTTTCTCAGAGGCTCAGGCTTAAAACCGTGTTGCTGTGTTTCAAGCCTATGTTTCTAATAAGCTTTGTAGGGGTTTGGTGAATGAGCTTACAGTTGTGCCCCTCGCCTTGAGATTCTTTAATCTTGAAATTTACTTTTACTTTTACAAAATTAGCAAAATTACAATTTGATTATTAATTAGCCTTCATGTTTAATAATACAGTGTTCTGTTTGTGCCTCTGGATGTATCATAACTCATTGTCTCCAAGTGTAAGTACGTATCAATTCCATCTCGCAGAGTGTTTATAAGCTTATTAGTAAAGCCAACTCTTAACACCAGAAACCTCCCTGCAACTTAAAGGGGCTTGCCTTGTTTCCTGCCCGAGGGCCAGCCTTTTACTTCTGTGAGGGCCCCTTTGCCCTTTTTGAGTTAGGCTATGGCTTTGCACATTAGACAGTAATCTCAGTTAGGAATTCTGGCAAGTGTTTTCTGAAAATCCAAGTGCACAGTATCCACGGCATTCCCCGTGTTTGCATTGGCAGCCACAGGCTTAAACAATTCCAGCAAGTAAGCGAGGCATGGCCTTTCCTTCCTGAGACCATGCTGGCTATCCTTGATTCAAGATGTGGTTTACTGACCATCCTTCCATTTGCTCTTTAGCAACCATTTCCAAGGCTTTCCCCACAACCGATGCAAAACTGCAGAAAAAGTCTATAATTTCCTGATCAATAGGTCCTAAAAATGGCCTTATTTTGGAGACTTGCCAGACTTTCAGTTCTTTTCAGTCTCTGTTCTTTGAATTTCTTTTCTTTTCGTTGAAGAAGCCATAATCTCCTATCAGACTTTCTGTAGGATTAATTTTTGTCAGGATTTGCTACCTGTAGCTGATAAATCGTAAGAGCTTCAATGCAATAATCTGGGCCTATGAAATGGCAAAGGGAAGACAAAGAAATTGAACAAGTGGTTTTTCATTGAATGGTGAAGAAATTATGCCTAGTAGGACTTGACAAATTTCTAGATCTTATAGCGAAAATTGATGCTTTTTCAGAAACTTCTATGTCCCAGATCATACAGTCTGCCAGTTTCTTGCTCTGTTGAAATCCATGGGCTTTTTGCTTCCATAATTGAATAATTCTTGCAGCTGAAAATAAGTTTTTTAAATAAAAGACCATTCAGAACAGAGGCAGAAATAGCGTCTTTGACCCATCCCTCTTTCATGTCTGTTCATTATAAAAAATCAGCAACCTTGTGAAGCTCCTTTGCGTAAACTAAAAACTAATTGCAGTGCATATTTTGGAGAAATAAACGTGGCTGAAAAGGAGGTAGAGATTTGCTCAGCAATTAATGGAGAATGCTGTTGGATATGTAATTTTCTTCTCTGGTGATGTCTCAAATAATTCCCTTTGTTATCTTTTACAAACTTCTCTTTTACTAGGGGAGGCCCAAACAAAGAAGAAGAGGTTGCATATTATTACTTGGAGTTGCTCTTTGGTGAACACTTAAGTATTTCCTTAAAAATGTGCTTTTAAGTTTCTGTATTAAAACTTAATACTAACCTTTTTCCTTTACTAAGTTTTGTTTGTTTTTTTTTTTTTGGTGCATTACATGATGAACTTCAAGGAAAAGAATAGAATGATGCAAAAAACCATAATCTTGCCATGACTGTCCATAGTATGGCATGAGGTTATTAATTTCTGTAAAATCTAATTCATATTACATGTAATTTGCTGTTACATGAAATGACAAAATAAAATATGGCTAAATGGTGTGATTGTATTCTAGTACTAGGCTCTGCTCTCTGCTCAAAGAGAAAATGCTTTGATTTACCCTGCCCTTGGAATTGTATTTATAATAGAAGAACTACAATATTTTAAAATCAAAATTAGATTCTACAAAATAAAGTGATTAGAAAATTCCTGAAAGGGGAAGAAGTCATCACTTTTGGTTTAGGGTAGAGGCAACACACATGCCCCAAAACTAGTCTTCTCCTGCCTCAGGTCCACTGTTAGAATTCTTCAAATTCTCTGTTAAGGCCTGGCCATTCTCCCTGCAGCAAGGGGAAACCTACAGTGTCTTCTCTTCTGAAAAACTTGGTTCAACAGGACATTTTTCTTTGTTCTTGCAAGTAATTTGTAACGCATGATCATCACTAAGAATAAATAAACTCACCTTCAAGGTGAGTATATCTAGGTCATTACTGACCCCTCACAACAAGCTTAGGAAGCTAAGCATTGCTAAGGTCCAGGCTTGGGCTAAAGTCTCAGGGTAGGCCATGTTGTCACACTGTTAACAGGTCTGCTCCACCTAGAGTTCTCCCCCACAATTTCCAGATATGGTTTGGTTTATCAGGCGAGTTAGGCCACTTCCTGTTTATCTGATTCAGTGTTTTAGTCAGTCATAACTTTGCTCATTGTCTATTAACCTGAGAATATTTTCTCTTATTAGCAGTGTCATTAAGGCAGACCGATTTCTAATCTACTGTTCTATTTCAGGATGTTTCAAGTTAGAGCAAAACCTATGAATACGTGCAAGAAGGTCTTGTGACTGCTCAAAATCTTTAGTATTTTGGCCTCAGAAGGATATATTCTCTACGAAAAAGGATCATAGTTTTAATTCGTAGAAAAGTGGAACAAAGAAAGTATCAAAAATGTTTTTCTTTCATAGGGAAGCATCTCCAGAGCTGGGGGTGAGCTAGTGCACTCTGAGCAAATTTCTTGATTAGGAAAAAAGGACATGATAACCTGAGTGGACTGATAAGTAGTAAGATAATTTGGCTGAACTTTGCCTGTGTGACAAGGAATGTGCATGGATGGACAGACTACTTTCTCCAAGTCTTGCTGTTCCAGGGCTGTCCCACTATCGATAAGTTGCCTTCTAACAAAATTAGTAAGAGACATTTGGGAACATTCTCAGCATTGTGCTATCAATTCTATGTTGCTTGAGTAATATTTTGTAATAGAAAAATAATTGTTAGTGCTTGATATGCAATATTTATTAAAGTTAAGAGGACTTGACTGCAGTAACAAAAAAAAGAAAAACAGATGGGAAAAATAGTTTAAAATTTGGCAAAGTAGAAAATCTTTCTTTTCATAATTCTTGTGATAAATTGAATTAAAACTCACAGTTGCTTTGCATATTATTCACACAAGACCTTTTTTGGCCATCTGCTGTTGCCAAGTGCTAGAGATCCACATTTCATTTTTTAGCACTGGCCTGCCAAGTTATATAAAAGAAATGTTTGCCCTTAATGTTGTTTTTCCTGAATTATTTGGAATGCTGTGTTTCAGTCTCCTTTGGGTCCATTCATTTTACAGAGGTTCTGTATCTGTCCCTTCTGTTCGTCTTCCAATAATAGCAAATGTCTTATATCCAGAAATCCTTTCTTCAGTTGATGCAGATAGATTCCTCAATTCCTTGATCCCCAATACCGTTCATACAACCTATGCCTGTCTTCTCCATCAGGAAAAAACCTTTTAGGAATCTTTTTTTCCCACGCTGTTTACCTTCACCCTTGATTGGTTTTCCTTCCCTGACTCACTTTCTCTGTGTCCCCCCTCTGTTACAGTGATATAATACTTACGTGAGCAACAAAAAAGGGTATCAGAGTTTATAATAACAGAGAACCAACTGACTGTTAAGAAAGGAGTCTGGACTGGCAGGTTTAAAAATACCCTTTTTCTGTCAAGACAAACCTCATAACTTCCCGTGGAGCCTTTCAGAAGTGGTTAAAATGATCCTGATATGTTGTAGCTAGTGAAGTGTGGTCATGAAATGTTGTCTGTCTTTAAATGAAGAAGCAGAGAGTGACTGGCCTGACAACTCATCATTTTCAGAAGTGAAATGCTATGTAAATTAATTATGGAAGTGTGGAGTTTAATATACCTTGTCCAAATTAGATCTTTGCTGCACAAACTTAGCTAAATGTTTTGCTGTTTCCAAGTGGCTGCATGTATATACTGAATGGAGAGATCACAAGATTAAGTTACACAGAGCCATCACACATGGTGACACAGGGCATATTATTAATTTCTATTCTCTGAGAAAAAGGAATGATTCCACTAAATAATAATTTTTTAAAAAGTGGTTTTTTCAGTGCATTTAAGAGTTGCACAAGTACAGATGTGTTTTTTCATAAGACCAACCATGTACTCCTAAGTGGCTTCATTTGTCAGCTGAAAAAAAGAGAGTCAAAATTCCTGAGCTACACTTAGTGACTGAGAAAAGAATTTGGCTATTGTGTTTAAAGGGCTTATTTCATAGCTTTTTTCATTTAATGATCCCAGTTTCCAAAAGAAACCCATGTGGCTCTGGGACTTGAGCACATGTGCGATCTGCATCTTTGTTGCTGACTCCCTCTTCTGTTTTAGAAGGTGGCAAAATAAACGGATGTGTGACAGGAGGTTGACTTTTATGTTATGCCACAAATATCCCAGACTTAAGGTACAGTTATATCTGTGTTAATCTAAGCATCATAACAATGTAAACAATGGTATGTGTGACTAACAGTGGAGCATTGGTGAGAATGTTTGTGCCAGTTATATTATTAATGATGGAATTTCAGGCACGTGTTTGGATTACCTATGCATTTCAATCCTTTCCTGTTGTTGATTCTTTCTAGCAGTAATTTTTTCCAATTACAGGAATCATGAGGTTTTTTCCTGAAGACACTAGGCCTTTAGTATAGGTAGGAAAAGAGTCTGTAAGATGGTTTACATAGTCATATCCTCAAAGGGGCTGCTGCATAGTGTATCGTTCAAAGCTTAGCAGAGTGCATACCACAGCTAGAGGATGTAGAACATCTCAAGGGTCCCTGCGGCTGTTGAACTCTTTGAAATAAACTGTTCCTTCCAGCATGAGAAGGAAAAAATACACATTTGCTTGCCAAAGCTGTGCAAACACATTCGTCCAAATAACGCTGATCAATTATGTAAAAAAATGAGACATTTTAGGAGCAAGAGGCAGATGAAGGGAAAATTTATTTAGTTATCATTTTTGCTTAAAGGCACCCTATGCAAGGAAAGAGCAGCTGCTAAAAGAGATATTCTGCTTATGCAAACAGAGAAGGCTGGCTTTTTCTTTATTGTTTTGAGAAGTAGAAGGTGCACTGTTGAAAAACAGACCTATTTCCAGGAGCACATGCTCTTTCCTTCTTTGGGGAAAAGGTAGAAATACAATGTTTTTTTAGTTAGAAGTGTTGGTCACACTGGTTGTGGAGCAAGGTATCCATTTGCTAATGCTGTCAAAAACATTTGATATTTACCCTAAACGTGAATGAAATTCCAGGTATCAGTGGAAGTTCTCAGCAATCATGGCAGTTTGTAGACATACTATTCTACTCGCAGCATATTATAGTCAGGGCAGACTCAACTTGCATAAAGATGGGACCAAGCCAGCCTTCTCTATGGTAGAGATGAAATCCATCTTTATATAATGAGCTGTAAACACTAAAATGATTCCATCAGCAGTTCCGTGTGTGTGAAGTCCCATCTTCTGGAGGACTCTATGTACATTTTGGTGAGTCATTTTGCCCCTCCAGGTAGGTATGGCTTCATAATGCAATTTGAGCTCACCAAATATCTATCCTGTCTTTCTCCTGATGTAGAGGAACTGACAAATTGGGGGAAACAAGCAGATTAAAAGCAATTGTCTTACATGTTATTAATTTATTCTTGCTTTTCTTAAGTCTTTATTATCCCTTATTTTCCTATTCTTTCATTTCTTGCCCATGTGGTATTGTTTTTCCAGGGTCTCATTCCAGGTTCCATTTTCTTCTCACCACACTTGGCATTTATATAGCACTCAACAGTACTTGATTCTTTGCAGCAATGAAATGTTATTACTCCAGGATACAGATAGGAAAATTAAAGGGAAAAATGTAAATAAAAGGAAAAAAGTAGTCTTTGTAAAAAACTACTTGTGAATCAGAAATAGAATATAAAATACATAGTTTGTTTGTGCTTCCCCTGAATTGTCCAGAAATTAAATCAGAGGAGCTTTCAGAGTGAAGTTGGATGCCTGGGAATAAGCTCTCAGGGTTTAAGGGATGCTGCCATCAGAAGCTGCTTGAGGAGCAATCTCTTCCTGTATGTCCCGCAGACTGTTCTTGTCCAATCAGAGAAATCCATGTTGAAGATCTGTTGTGATAAATGGGGATGGAAACTTCTATTTATTTTTAATAAAGTCCTAGACAGCATTTACATGCTGCTTTGTGTGTGTGATTGTGGTTAAACTACTGCTTGGTATTGCAGTTCCGAAACAACAGCTTGGGAAGCACCATCATTCCTTAAATGTAGTTAACCTTTTCCTATCTTCTACATGTCTAGAGGTAGCCCTGACCAATCAATACAACAAATACTGCATGCATGTATGTTTACATATGCTTAGAATATGTTACATATGCTTAGAATATGTTACAGCTAAGTAATACAGAACATCCTCAGATCATTCTGTTCAGTGGACATTGTGGAATCGTGTCTTTGAAGATGGAGAATGTAGATACGGCTGAGACTGTAGACATTCATTCTTCTGATTCCCAGCTGCAAAAAAACCCTCCTTTGCCATCCTGTAAGTTCTGTGGGCCAAACTCCTACATACTCTTGAAGTTCTCTTACAATAGAATTTTGTGAGACATGGACTGTTGCTCTTCCCTCTTCTTAAACAAAAATTGAGGTTGTAAACTTCCTTTTAAACAATGCCTTAAGCATTTAATGGTTTTGGGGTCAGAGCAGTGGATCCCAGTGCTGTTTCTATCTGCTGGTTTGTTTTCCATGTTTTCTTTAACGAAAAGTATTACAGAAGTGGTCTGTAGTAGGTGGTAAATAAATTGGAAGCATACAGTGCAGGGCATTGTCTAAGTGGAATGAAGGGATTTGAACCCAAGACTGTCCTCTCTACTAAGTGATAGTTAGTTTAGAATTACAGTAATAGATGTGATTTCCATTGGCTCCATCCTGTTCCCGTAGTAATCAGCATGTCATTAATTGTTAGCTTGTTTCTATGGAAATTTTATTTCTTGTATTTTTTACAATTCTAATGTCCCAAAATATAGAAAGGCATTAGAAGTTTTGCTTTTTGAGGAACCTCTATGGGGCATTAAAAGTATGCTGATGCAAATCACGTACTTGATCTGATCACAGTTACTTTCAAAATAATTTGTTTAACTGATTACGAAAAGATTTTCAGTGCTCTAAAATGTCTCCTCATCATGAATGAGAGCTTGTTATGGGTAAACTGGTACTATATAACCTAGCCTTTAAGGCTTCTGGATATCAGAATTGGAAAACAAAAAAAAAGTCATTGTAAGACTGGGTAGACAATTTGGCTGGAAGGAGGAACCTGAATCTGTGTAAATCAGCTAGACTTGAGTCTACTGAATGCAAGATAAACAGACATAGAGAGCCAGTCTTTTAAGTAAGATTGAATAATTCCTCACATAGTAGTCCCAGAAAAAAACACCTCTTTATCCAGGACCTCATCTAGCAATCTTTAGGAGAAAAGTTTAGGACTGCTAAATACAAGATTAACCTTCTCAGTCTTTGCTCTCATCTGCAATAGATAAAGTAGTGCTGTTCTCTGGTCACCTGGTAAACAATTTCTTCACTTCTACCCATTTTCGTGTCTCCCTCTCACTTATTTTTATAAACTGCTTCTATAAATTGACAGATGCCTGTAGTGTCCCTATGTAGGAAAAAATGACCATAGAAAGTGCAATGCATACTCAAATCCAATTGAAAGCAGATTTATTTTCAGGAACTGTAGTAGGAACTGAAGGATTTGAGTTCTCCACAGATCAAGAACAAAGGCATGACAAATAAGAGGCTAAACAGACTTTTAAGATAATACATATTCTGTTATATGAGACTGTATGATTTAAAAGCAATAAGGCTTTCTGAAGATCTGCGAGCATACTGAAAATTAAATTGCTATCTCTCTTTGACCATGGAATGGTCAAGTATAGAGCAAAGGCAGCTTTAAGGAAAGGCTTTTGTGATTGCTTGATGAGCAAGAAATCTTTAAGTGACCAATTGTTTAATGTTATCTAAACCTGTTTGCCTGTACTCTCACCTGAACTCTTAAAAACGGTGATTACTTTCTTGCTTAGCATTCACATCACTAGCAGCTACCCACTGGACTTAAAATTCCATTTCTAGTAGTTCTTTAACTTTTATGGTCTGAAATGTTCCTCTACTTCACAGAAAGGACAACATGAGCATTTCTGAAATGATGAACTAACCCTCACGTTTCATGAAATAGAAAGCAGAAAATGGAGTGTTCAGAGCACAACGATTAGACAAAAACAGTGCAAATGTTTGCAGATCTAATTTGTTAATTTAAGTTTTTTTTAATGAAAACTGCCTCAACGTACATGAAAATAACCTGTCCATGGGGAACTCATTATAGGAATCTGTCACTGAATTGTAATTCTCTCACTGAATTACTAAGAAAACTCATTCTTTCAGATGATAAAGTTCATTTGCAGCCTTTTCTGACAGGTGGGTTCTTTTCCCTGTTTGGTGGGAAAAATCTTATTTTTCTAACCTGAATTTTCCCCTAAGATGCTTTTATTTAATTTTCTACCATGTGAATCTCCTCTCCAAGTACCTATACATGCAGTCTATACAAGAGTGGCTCTTTGGACTGTTGCCTCATCTGACTACCATGGCATGCGATGTTATTGTTCCTTAGATGGCTGAAAGTACAAAGAACGTGTCATGCATATGGAAAATACAATGTGAGAAATTATTTACTACAGAAATTTTATGAGAGGCTGGGGCTTACCACGCCTTTGTAACAAGCTTTTGAAGGGTTCTTAGCAACTTAATGACTTATAGTCATAGTAAGATTTCAGCCGAAAGGATATTTTTCCTTTTAAAAATTGACAAAAAATAGAGACATGCTATTATAAAAGAAAACCATGTTATCTGAACCAATTAAGACAACATGGAGACCTATCATCTGGATGCTGCTTCTATGTCTGCATGGAGCACGTCATTGTCTAGGACTTTGTCTCGACACGAGACAAATTGTTTGGACCATTACATGGTATAATCTCCTACACGAACACTTTTATTAGAGGAGAAGAAATGCTTGCTTACTTTAGCTTAGAACTCTTCCCATGTGATGCAAACAAACTTTAAAAAGTTTTGTGGTATTGGAATCAGAACATCTTCTTGTAAGATTGTAACTGCATTACTTCAAATTTACAACAAAACTGTACCAAAACAATTCTCTTGTGAGGACAAGACTGAGTTCTGCAACCTCATATGCATGGTCAGCAAAAAGGAGTGATTGAAAAAGCTTGCTGTGCTCCACCAAATGAGTGGTTGGGAATGATGGATTTGAAAGAGAGTAATCCGTGGCTAAGAAAGAAAATCACTACCTAGTGGGCAGGAGGAAAAAAGGTGTAAAGTATGACTGTTTTCAACAGAAAAAGCCCTATAATTATATCTTATATTTACATGTCTATAGAAAAAGGAAGATCCATTTAATGATACATAGACACTGCTTTCATAACACAAAGAAATATGAAGAGAAATAAATAAGTGTAAAATAAATAGCAAGCTGAAATTTCAATATTGTGTATCGTGAAAGAAAACTGCAAAAATTTTTTTAAACTCTCTCTCCCTACAGTCTCCTGCCTCAGGATCCAACCCTTCTCTTTCTAACGATGTACATTTTAACTATCTGCATGTTAATGTAATACACAGTAAATGTAAACTGTAATTGCTTGTATAGGTTTATAAACAAGTTAAAATAGCAAATTCCAAAATATTGCCATCAAGAATACTTTGTACCACTCTGATATCTGATATTTTCCTAAAATTGTGGGTGGGATGCCTTCTAGCAAAGAGCCAGAAAAAGCTGTATTCTGTCTCGGTGCCAGTGTCAGCATGGAGTCATGACTGATGCTTTCCTGAGCCCTGTCAGCTATGGCCACAAAGACAGCTCCTTTGGAACCTCGCCAACTGGTACAAATTAGAGCAGCCTTCAGGATGTTAAAATTTGTACTGAAAAATTGGCCAGGCACATGTTTGGCCTTAGACAAAGGGAGCAGAGAGGTGGCTTGACGTCTCCCTCTGAGTCCTTTTGTGCAGACTGGTGTAAGAGGACCGATCTTCAGACTTCAGTAAACTTGCACTTTGCAAAAACATAAGCAAAAATATCCATGTTTATGGATAAAATCACTTAGCTGGTTTTGAATATTTAGTTGCAATAAGTCACACAAGTGTGATGTTTCTTTTAGAGTGGGTTTGTTGCCATGACGATTTCTAAATATGTCATTTTACGGTAAGTTATTCCTTATTTTCCCCAAAGGGATATAAGGAGTTATCCTATACTGAAATGGTGTTTGATAGCGATAGCTTTTACATGGCTGCATTCCTGTTATTTATGAATTAAAGGATGCCTATTTTTTTTTTTCCCCACACTTTTGGATATTTTGGTCTTTTGCTTCTGGCGAATATTGTACGAAGTCACTGAATATGCCTGTATGACACAAAATTGGAGTCCTAAAGGAGAGATCTAGCTGTAACACGTCCTGCAGTTTCAATCTGGCCAGCAGACAGGAGAGAGCAGTTAAGTTATTAGCTCCTCCATGTCCCTTAGATGAAGAATTTTGTGTTCTTAGGATATTACCTAGCTTTTGGATGGGATTTTGGTTTTGTTAATTTTAAATATCCAGTTTGAGGAGAAAATGCTTGGGAATAGTGACGGATGGGTTATATTGAACAATAGCAACATGTATAATATACTTTAAAGAGTCCTGGAGTATGAAGCCATCTCCTGCAATGTCTCAACTTCACATTAAATGTTACGTTATTTTTGTTTTAATTGAGTAGCTAAGTTGGCTTGCCCCTGCATTTCTTACGGCACTGAGTTGAATGTGACTATATTCACTCCTGAGCAGCCATATGGTTTATAGAAGTTTACAAGTACTCTTGTACAGACATAGCCCTTTTTACTTGGAAAATGAAGCTGAATTTTGTGTCTTTGTGTATCTTTTGTTCTTTACAGGTGGTGCCTCCTTACAATGCTTCCCCTTTCAGAGGGCACCTTGGTTCAAGGCAGGGTTTCAGCAGGCTGCCGCTGACCAGCACCACCACAGGATGCTATTTAAGCGTCTAAATAACAGTGACTCTGTCACACCATAACTAAATGCTGGTTTATTTTCTCCTCAAGTTTCAGAATTTTCAGCCATACAAAGAAACCGAAATGCCTTGTTTGCTTAAAAATACAGCCGTATGATGTTTTCTCTTTAAGATGGTCTGAGAACCCGGAGGATTGCTTGTATGCAAATTGTCTCTCAAACTAAAACAAATGTGACTGGGGATTTGCAAAATCTAGTGTCCCACTGTGTTGTCTAATTCACCAGAACCAGCATCAGGTGTCCTAAGATTATTTTAAGTCAATTCTGCATGAGGATTAGTTTATACACTTACACAAATATGTATTACAAGGGGTTTTATTTTATTTCTTGTCTGATGATTTTCTGTATCAAAACCATAAGTTCTGAAGTACTTTTTCAGTAGCCAAGCTTTCGGCTTTGCCTTGTATACTCAAGCAACTGACTTCAAAGTTTCCCTGTGATGCCTATTGTGACACGTGCAAGACATAAAGAAAATTTTATAAGCTTATTCTTACAAAACACAAATATCTTCAAGGCCCAAATTTAAAAAAGCGTAGAGATTCAGTGCTACTGAACGTCAGCTTTCATTTTATTTATTCTCCAGGAAGAGTGTACAAATATTTATATTGCACATGCAGTTATGTAGGATTTTATTTAGTATGTGTGTTTGTATGCTAACTTGAGCCTTCATGTCTGTACATTTTTCTAATACAATCTTTCTAGTTATACTTCTCAGCTTTCTTAAGTCATTGTGATCAGTGAGAATTGTCATTTTCTAAAAGAAGAAATTCTACAAGGATGAACCCTCCAGAAATTATCTCAGTTAATGAATTTTTAAAATTTTTAATTTATACATATGCACAAGAGCATATGTACTATTTTTTAATAGTAGAGAGAAAAAAGATCATGGCATAGGAGAGAATGAAAAGAAGAAAATGAGAAGTGGATGAATAAAGAAAAGTAGGAAAGAAAGAAAGAGGAAAAGGAAAAGAAAAAAGGGAAAAAGGGAAAAAAGAAAAAGGGAAATGGGAAAGCGGAAAAAGAAGAAAGGAAGGGTAAGCGAGAAAGGAAAGGGAGAAGGGAGGAGGGAAGGGAGGGAGGGAAAGGAAAGAAAAAAGAAAGAAAAAGAAAGGAGGAAGGTAGAAAGAAGACAAGGAAAGAAAAGAAAGAAATAAGGAAAGAAAAGACAGAAGAATATTGAAAAAGAACAGATTATTTGTAAAATAATGTATTAGGTGAAGGAAGTCAAGGGAAGATGAGAGGATAAAAGAGAGGTGACCAGGCAAGAAAAAGGAATAAAGAGAAGAGGCAGAAAATCAATTTGATTCTACTACTGGTGGCTTTCAGATGAGGAATAAAATATTACAATTATGAATATGAACTTAATGATTCAGTTCAGTCAAAATATTGATCAGAAGAATGTTTCAGCAAGAAAGCCAAGACACGGATGAGATTAATTAATGTAAAAGGCATGAAACGCCAGTATTTGCGGTCTCTGGGGAAACTGGGAGTGGAAGGGTGACATGATAGCCCATCCTGAGTCACCTGTATGCTTCTTTTGATGTATTCAGCACTGCTGACTTTTTCTGGATGACTTCCATTTTCATATTTTATCTCTGGCTATCCAGGACCTGAGAGGGAACCATTCCTGTGGCATGATGGAGATCTGTTCAAGCTGCTCCACTACTGGTTCCCAATAATGCCTACGTTAAATGGTGGCAATACACTTGCTTTGTCTCTTTTCAACATAGTTTTACATCACCTTACTGTGGGGGAAAGACTCCAGCAGAGAGAAATGATGGCAGCCTCATTTAGACCCTGATCGAGAAGACTACAAATGTGCATGAGTTTAAACACGTACTTAAGTGCTTTGCTGGATGAGGATATCAGTTTACATCTCTTCAAACACGAAATTTATTAAACATGAGAAGAGGGAATATTTTATATGGAAACACATGGAAGTAATTTCTGGTTTATATTAATGGATCTGGTTTTAATGTATGAAAATATGTAATGCTATAATTGTTGGAAAGCCAGATAGTGAAGATAGGTCTTTCAGCCAGGCTTCTACCAAAGATCAGATATTCTAACTCCTCTTATTTAGATGGGTTTTTTTTTTCTGTATAGGTGTGATTTTTTTTTTATTTATGGCAAAAATATTCTATAAAATTTAATAGAAAGCTGTAATGTTTCTTTTCATATTTTTATAAAAGTCTAATGATAACATTCCCCCCCCCCCAAAAAAAAAACCCAAAAAACCAAAACTGCTGAAAGATCTTTTTCTACTCAAACCAATAGATTTTAAGAGTACATGTAGGACTATAGCACTGACGGTCTGTAGTAAATAATAGAATACTTTTTAAAGCTACTTTACAAGCTAGCAAATATCTGGGATCTGAGCATGTGTTGAGAAACTGAATGCTTGCACCCAGCAAGCATTTGTGTGTACTGATGTCTAAAACGCTACAGTAGTAATTAAAAATGAGGGTGGACACATTCACCTACGGAACGCACTTCAGTTTTGCTTAGAGAGTCACGTGCCCCTTCACTGCAGCAGGTGGCCACAGGTCGGACAGGATACTGCCCCAGAGGATCTTTCCTCTGAGACAGGTCCGGCGTCCTCTGGAGCTGAGGAAGGTACAGGAGAACTCACTCAAGCGGTGTTCCTTCCCTGAGAGAGGGAGGTGCTCTGTCCTGCCTGTGTCTCTGGATTAGCGTGGGATGAAGACATCTTCCACCTCCTTTAGGCAACACCAGCTCCCTGCTGTATTCTTTTTCTGCTCTTCTTGTTTGATTTCTCAGAACAAATCAGAATTCAAATCAAGTCCATAACTGGAAATGAAATACGACAGAATCTGCCTGTGTGTGGAGAGACAAAGATGCAAAAGGCAAGGCAGAAGTTGTGGAGCTCTCTCTTTGCCAACCACAGGGACAGATTTATACATCCCAGTTTAATATATTGTTGTAATAATGCCTTGGAAACTTTGTTGTATGCAGTCGTCATCACATGGGAGAACTGTTTGTTTCTAGAAATTGCCAGATATGGCTACTTTTTTTTTTTTTTGCTTGCAGAGTGTATTTTTTTGCTTGCAAAGTATGTTTTTTCGAATGCTGAAGTTTTTAAACTGAAATGCACTTGTTTTCATCTGCTAAGCAAAACAAGTGCTTGTTGATATCTTTGCTGAGCTGGCAGGCTGGCAGTCTTATATAGTATCAGGAAAAAGAAAACACCACTTGTAATAACAGATTTAGTATGATCACCCTTACTTTAAAGCGAAAAGGAGGAACCATACTTCAGCTTAAAAGAACCATCCATGTAATTATCATTCCAGCTGTAAATAAATATATCCCAACAGTGGTTAGGAGAGGGTGTCTCGTTGTACAGCCTTTATATCCTCAAATCAAAATAGACAGTAATGATGCTGAACATTCTTCCTGTTGGCCGTCACCTCTCCAGAGAACCATCTAAGCGGCAGACAGCATTTGACCTTAAATCACAGTAATACTCCGTGCACTTGACATCATGGAGTTGTGTAGTTACTTTCTTAACGTATTCCAGAATTGTTGTGCTGATTACAGGTCAGAAAGGTAACACGACACATTAAAGATGCAGAATTGAAGTTATAATCAATTAGGATTTATTTATTTATTTTGAAAAGCTGTCACGGGATTTCATGATAGGAAATTGGCTCACATTCCTTAGGGAAGTGGTGTCCAGGTCAGTGCCTATCATTTCAGTGGGATTGTGTGGTGTCAGGGAAGGTTTTTGTCAGTGTAGTGCTACCAGCGGATGTTACGTTGTGGTGCCAAAGGGAGTGAACACAAGATTTTATGCAAACAAGTACTGCTTTCATTTAAAATGCAGATCACATCAAAATACCTAGACCCAAAAATTTTAGGGATTTTTTGTGAAAGGGTTTGAAAACCCTCATTCAGATTGTTATGTAATGACTGAGCCAAATCTTTAAAACATACCATTCCCAAAATCCTTGATTCAAAATCCTCAGATGCTGGAATATTACAAATCCTCATCTGAATTTGGAGGTGGTAGCTCAGCTCTGATTCTAGAGGTAACCGAGTGCTATCATCATTCTCTAACATACATTTCAAATCAATGTTTTGTGTTCCCTTTGCATTGAGATTTCTGCTAATTGAAACATCACCAGTAATATTTGCAACTGAAGTAAATTTAAAGCAAATCTTCACTAATTTGGGATTACAAATTTTTAATACACTTATTACCAGTCTTGCATTCAGTCAGTCAAAAAATCCTGTGATGTACACATCCAAGGAACATAGCTTGCATTTAATGATTGGTTATGATTCCCCAGGATTGGCTCAAAATCAATCCACATTTTCATGATTATTATATAAGAAATAATTTGTGAACAATTTGAAACTATTATTTGAAATTATAATTATGACAATTCACAGCAGGAAATTTGCCTTAAATTTTTCTGCCCAGCAGTGTATGTGCACTGGTGATTTTTCCAGATTACAAAACTTACACCTATTACAAAGATGTTAGAAAGCTCTCGTCAGAGAAGGACCAGGAGAGAATGTTCTCCCTCTTCTCAGCCCTTCAGAGCAAGTCTGGAGTGTGAAGGCTAGAAGGGGACTCCTTTTTTTGTTGTTTGGACTTTGGACAGATTGATATCTCTTTGCACTTTTGGAAAGAAATGAGTATTTGTGCTTAATCCCCATGCTCACCCAGTAAACACAAGGTATAGTTGTGGGATTGATGCTGCTTGACTCAGCATCCTCTGTTTTACAGCAGATCTGAGTGCCCTTCTGGGTCCAAGATCCACTTGTATTCATTTTATATTGAAGAACTGATGGTGGCACTGTGGAGAAGCTGGTAGAACAGATCAACATTTTTTACTTACTCTGCCTTAAGCTAAGCCTTATTGAAGGCTAGTATCGTGTTCTGAAAAGAGCTGCCTGGGAAATCTTCTGTGTAATGGAATCTACTGAGTTTTTCCAAATCTTTCTACTCTTTATGGGACAAGTCTTTTGCAGTTTTTCTTTTATTTAGACATATTTTTATGTATTTTCAGAGAAGGAAATTCAGTGAAGGAGTGTAACTGCTCCGAGGAGAGAGAGGTCTTACCTGCAATAGTCAATAACTCAACATACAATACTAGGAAGTGGGAAATGCAAGTGGAGTCCTTGTTTGCCTGATTTGATGCAAGGACAGAACACTTTAGTGTCAGATGAATGTTGCAGCCACAGGACAACTGGAGTTTCTAGCGTGAGGACTCTGTCTGATTTACATCCTGCATCTAAGAAACATTTCCTGGCAAAGTTGAATTTCCACAGGAAGTTTCCATTTGGTCAAGAATAGGCCCACATGTGGCTTGCAAATGCTTCTCATTGGTCATGGTAAAATAGTTATTAAAAAGAAAGTCGTTGTAGGGACACAAATTACATTCACCTGCTTGAAACTACACTGTTTTTCTTAGTGTGGATAAAGGGGTGTGGTGAATTCTAGACATGATGCGACTGCTCTGAAAGCTTCTACCTTAGCCAGGGTCTGTCCCATGATATATATCCCTTTTCTGAACCAGCTATAGTATCCATCACCAAAATCTGATTCTACTGGAAAATAGTCATTCTTTCCAGGACACAAATTTTTCTTTTCAAGAGACCATCAAGCTGAGCTTTGTAAGTGTCCATGAGATAATGCATGAGGATAGGTGTTTAGTATCTCGATACATGCACACAGACTGGTGCAATAAGGCCAAATCCACATAATAAACACAGTTGCCACGAATCTTAAGTAGCTACTTTGGTACTTTGGGTTTAGCCAAGTGCCTGGTGGTTATCTAAATGCAGGAACTTTTTTCTGTGTTTCCTTCTGACTGATATTGCAGCTCAGGTAGGAAAAATTCCAAAAACAAGGTATTGCTGAGAGTGGGGCTTCCAAGGGAACACACTGTGCACCTCTTAAAAAACACACTGAAATAATTACACTAATTTATCAGCAAAGGACTACGTAACCTAAGCTGACTACTGTCACAGTGCCAAGAGACTCTGAAGTCTAATATTCCATATTTTGAGATATCTTGTATCTAGGGGTTGCTTCAATGAGCATGCACCCTACTAATACATCATTTAAATAACAGATGCGTCCTCAAGCAGAGGGGCTTTGACTTCAGCATTCTTGCTTCTTCACTTGACTCAGCTCTAGAAATACTTCCCCAGATTAAATCTCCTGGAAATTGTCAGATCTATCATTTGGATGCATTTGGTCAGTGATTGAAAATAGGCTGATATACTCTGCATATGAAACTTGAAAATAGGTTGATATACTCTACACATGAAACTTGATGAATCCTTCTTCATGAGAAAACAGTGCAGAGACATCTGCTGAATTTAGGATTTAAAATGTGATTTCTCATAGAGATCACATGCCAGGTTCTGAAAGAAACATGTATGGTGCTCTTAATAATATTTAAAAAATAATATGACAGCTCAAAGTGCCAAGTCTATGAAAACAGACATATTTAATTTTTTTTTTTTTTTAAATTTTGGTAGCCATTTTGGCTCCTATAAGTTACTATTTTTTGCAATCTTTATATTTAAATAATTTTTCCTTTTAAATGGTGTTTGCAAAGGAATGTCTTTGAATATTGTCCATTTACAAAAGAACACACGTGGGCTGGAGTTTTGATGCTTTCCTAAACAAGGGATGTGGGAGATTCAAGAGACAGGGCAAATTATTGCCAGACTGTCGGCACTGTATTGTGATGAAGCCTAGCCGCCCTAATCGTAAGTCAGGCACTCAGCAAATAAAGAGGAAAAGTTAACACATGCCAGTGTAAGGATTGAATCAGAGGAACGAACAACTTCAGTAAATAAAGAAATATTAGAAAATGTATTTTCCTCTGGCCAGGTTGTCAAGGAATGGGAGAGTCAGTGCTTTCCTCAAACGCATCTTGAAATTGCTTGATGTCAAACACCAAACACCAAAGTAGATTGTTTACTAGGATATGATTTGCTTCTAAAACTCCCCCTTATCCTCAGTCTCTTGAGAAGGCTGTAAAGTAAAAGAAGGGCATTAACAGCTCTTCTATAGGAAATCCATATCCATACCTGCTTTTTTCATAGGAGGAAAGGCAATGGAAACATGAAAGCAAGCAGAATTTAAAAGCAAACACATGAATAAAGGAAGAGCAAAGTAATATAGCCTTTAAATACAGAAGTAAAAAGTAAATTCATGATTTCGGCTCCATCAAACAAAAAGAGCAATAGGAAGTGACAAGTCTGCAAAGGAGACTTACTTTTACCTCTTCTTTCCCTTAATAGTTTTTCTTTCTTTCAGTGGAAAGTGTTGACTTCTTTTTCCACCTTGTTTATTTTTTCCCTTTTCTTTTGGTGAAAACACGTTTCCTTCCAGAAATCCACTCTGCCTTCATCCTGGCAGAAACTTCCCACTGTCCTTAATACCCCCTCACACATAAAAAGAAGAGGTAAAGAATGATTTTCTAGTTTGAGGCAACACCTGTACTCTGACTCTGGTGTGCCCGTATGCTTCCTGTAAGTTATCCAAATGTCTGCTGAAGACCACTCCATCCAAGTCCATAAAGATCTGATAGAATTATCTGGCTGAGTGTCAGCCTTTAAAGGAAATAGTTATTTTGGATGATTCACAGTAACTGCTTTTTTTGCTACTGCTTCAGTTATAAACACACTATTTTGATGACTCCTAGAAACAAATCCTGCAGTCCTCACTCAGCAAAACTCCTGTTGACTTCAATAAGCTTTCCTGAGCAAGTTTTGAAAAATGGCTTCAGTATTTGGCTGAAAATAAGCTCCCTGAAATGTGTGTCTTTTTCAAAACATTAATAAAATGTGTTGATTTTATTTACTTTTAAAATGACATCTTTCAATAACTTTGCCAACACCCCCCCAAACCAAGAGAAAACCTCACCATTGCTGGAACTAAATGTCCTTCAGGCATTTGATTTTTCCCAAAAATGCCAGGACCAAAATTCCTTTCTCAAGTGTTTGTGAACTGGAAAAAATGTGTATTCTGGTTTCTGGCACATGCATAAGCATAAGTTGGCTACTTTTCCTCCGCATACTTTAATGATCATAGTAGTTTTCCATTACTTGTTGATTCCTGTTAATTACATAACATACAAGAGTAAAAGAAAGGTTGATAAAATTCTGACTCACGTGTAGCAAATGGAAAGTTGGACGGGCAGACTTCTATGGCTTAGGACAACGAAAGGCTCCTCTTGGTGGGTCAAGACATGTTACTGTAATAAACTCAGTCAACAGTGGTGTGTGGCATTTTTACTAAAAATGAATACGTACCCAAAGGGGAAGATAAAATCTGACACTTAGATTCCGCTTCAGTTCTGGAAGCACCTGTTTCTTGTGAATGGCAGAAGGATGTGTGACAGCTGCTTATCTGCTCATTCAGAACTGGAGATGGCTTCTGGCTACGGCTGGAGGAACTGGAAGTGCTGCAGGAAAGCAGAGAAAGAGATGGGCTAAATTTAGGGATAAGATTATTTTTCCGAGTCTGACACTAAAGTTCTTGCTTAGTATTAAACAAAAGTGATTTTTTGGTGACTCCTTACTATTGCGGCAGGACACAAGATACGCACAGTCTTTCTGTCACACCACACACAGTGCAATAGGTGAAGGAAGAAGATGTAGATAGAACAGCACATGAGCTGGAGTTGAAGTTGAAAGATTCTGGCTGCCTGGATCATGGATTTTTCACCAATGAACATGCCTGATAAAGAGTTGTTTATTCACAACTGACATTTTTGTCCCTGTCGTATGGAAAACAAAAAATGCTAAAAATAAGTGCAATGCTAGCTTTTTGGCTAGCTTGCAGAATAACTTCAGAAGTTCAGGTTTCCACTGGTTAAACATAACACCTCAGCAACCTAGCCCAGAAAGGGACTTTTAACACACGCTGATTGCTGGATCATACAAGAACTGTCAGGCAGGACAGGCTGTGGTGAATGCAGCAAGACTTTTTTAAAACACTTTTTTTCATTTCTGCTCCACATCCCACTGCTTCTGCTGAACTTATTGCTCTTGTTTTCCTGAGCGTGTAGCCTGTCTCTCAGCTCAGAGAAAGTTGATCCATCACTGTTCAACCTTTCTCTTCCCCTCCTCCTTTTAAAAAGCATTGCTCTTTTCCTGAATTGTTTCTTGTAACTGAGATACAATTTTGCACTGAAATAGCCATATTGCATTGAACTGCCTCCTTAAGTTCTGGTTTCCATAAAGGGATTGACAAATGCAAATGCTCCATGGCAATTCTCATATAGTTGGGAATGAGGAGCTGAGGTGAGAGGAAACAATTATTTAGATGACAGTTGCTTGCTGCTGCTGGAAAACCCGGAGTAAATTCCTTCACTTTGCAGGTAGCACAGGCGCTGATGTTCTCTGGTGGGAAGATGTAATCTTCTGTCCTCAGTGATTTCTCCACTGGATATGCAAATGCACTCTAGGCAAGTTCCCATGTTAAGGTAAATGGATTGAGAACCCCGGGGGATTTCAAGGTACTTCAAAACTTTCTAGTCAAGTCAATGAGACTGGATCAACAGATACATTTGTAAGTGTATTGTTCTTGCTGTTAGGTGTCTTGTGTAACACATCTAAGTTACTCATACCTTATTAAAACTTCTATAAACAAATACAGTGCTAAAATTTAGCAAATCTCAGCTAAATATAAATTAATAATTAATCCTTTTGTTTATTTTATATGCATATTTAAAACACTGCAGGTGCTTTTAAAGTATTCTGAGGAAATTATGTTTGATAAAATTCACTAACTGTGGGAACATGAAATGCTTCGCTTATGTTTTGGTCAAGAAGCAGCTTTTCAATCACTTTGTTCTAAATCTTTCTGCAGGAAAGGATTTGGGTTCAGTTTTTCCATTTGAAACATACTGTGAGGGCATTGTGTAAGCGACACCTGTTTTAGAAGGCTGAATCATGGTTTTGTTCTCCATCCTGAATATTTACATTCAGTAACATTGCTTAGCTGAGTTTTCAATGTTAGACGTGTTTGAGTATTTGTTTTACTTCTTTAGAGCAATGTGTGGCCCTCAAACTGTGTGCTGAAATTCTGCATTGGGAACCAACATCAATGGCATTTTAGTATATATGAAACTGTATTCTACTAGTATCCAAATAGTGGATATGTATATATATTCTTTATGAATCAAACCAATTGTGATTTTGAAAAGTTTGATAAGAAATTGATTTTGGTCTGTAGTTGCTTACTTTTACTGCCTAGTGTTACTTCAGCAAGAGTAGGGTCACAAGGATGCTTTTGGGGCTCTGTGCAATGCAGTTGTTATCCCAGAAACCTGTTTCACTGAGCTACATGTTGAGTTGTTGTTAATCACTTTTTTTTTTTTTTTAAATAAACACAGCAGCTTTTGGAAAACACGTGGAGAAAATGTATCTCAATTCTACATGCCCTAAACCTATATAATGCTCAATATATTAATCTGCATTAGAAATTCTGAAGCCAATAATAACATTGTACTTATCTCTGGTGCAGGGACCTGCTACCAAATTCAGTTTTCACATTGCCTTAAGATTTTTTCTGGGGTTTTCTTGCAAGCCTGTCCCTGAATTCTGTCCTGCACTTAATGTTTTTATTAAGAGGAATACCGCCTTTGGCAAAAGTGACTGCAGTCATTGTCAGACTAGTGGGAGAGAATTTACTCTGCAGGTCCTTGCACAAAAAATGACCTGTGAATAGGTAGGTAATTTCAGCATCTGGCAGTTGCTTTATCATCCGAAGTCATGCTTTAATTACAGATGGAATTTCAGCCTCCCAGGACTCTGACTTGAGTTCACTGCCATGCATCCTTGCCTTATATTGCTATTGTATCTTGCGGGTTTTTTTTGATATTTCATGGTATATCAAAAAGATGGTAGTGGATGAGTTTCACTTTGATTAAAAAAAACCCCAAACTAAAGAAAACTTCCATTTGTTTTTTGTAGTTTAGTTGGAGGGATTGCATAAACTAGATAACCAATTAATTGTGTTGGTTTAGAAACTGTTAAATCAAACATCATCTTTAGCAGAAAACCAGCTATTGTAAGTAGCTATAGTGCTAGTAAGGTGTATCACCATAAGGCAACCCATCTAGCACAATTCCCTTGGAGGTCACATAGCAAGAATCTCTTCTTACCACACACCAAATGTTTCTCATTGAAATTAGCATTGTTGACTTGTTTGTGACATATGTCAAGCAAATAACAAAACAAGGAAAAAATTCCTTCTTACCACATGCCAACCCTTTTTCACTGGGTATGGCGTTGTAGAGGTATTTATAATGTTTCTCAAGCAACTAACAAAACACACAGAAATCAACACTGTGACTAATTACAAAATAAACATGTCTCCATATTTTGGAGCTTTAACACTCATCCTGGCTGTCTCCAAGATTGCCTTTTGTTTACACTAATTCCCAATGTGACTTAAATTCAAGGACTCAGATGCACAATGTAATTCTTGTGTATCTTGGCTGTACTAAGAATTCAAATAATTGATTCCTTGATGTATAAACCTGATAATTTACTTTGCTACAGTTAGAATTGCTTTGAAGTTTGCAAGTATTTAATAGGTGAGAGTAGATGGTGCTCAAGAATGTGTAGCATTGTTCTTGATAATAAGAGTTATTGCTATTGTGCACAGTAAATGGTTAACATTGGGCGGTATTTCAGGTAATGTTTTTTTAACAAAGCATACCACTGCCTTTGTAATAATAGCAATACTGACTCTGGAGATGAAAATTCCTATCCTTTGAAGCAAATATTCAACTTACATAAAAATAAATGAAAATGAAATATTTTATGTTTAGAAAACGAGGTCTTGATTTAAGAATGATAATTTGCCATGCATTTATATAAGCAAAACTGTGATACAAATACTTCCATGCATTATATATGACCATAGAATATGATGAGCTTATATTTTAAAGGAATTATTCTCAAGTAATTAAAATGAGCCTCTGTCAAGATGATGGCTCGGGGAGATAGGCTGTTAGGATTTATTGCTTGGCTGCAAAATAAAAATCTTTGCCTAAGTTATGCAAAAGTATTTTTAGTTTTACAGTTATGATGATTGGTACCTCGATCAGTTTTGTGCTGGAAGTTCTACTTGGATATTTGTATATGAATTTAAAATTATACTGACCATTTTGTAAATTGCTGTGTTCAATGGAAACTTCAGAATTTTCCCATTCTTCAAAGGTCTAGTGATTCAATTCCCAATCAACCTTCCCAGGGATCTGGAATTGAGATACCTAGATTATATGCTTAACATTTCTGTGTGTTCTCCCATAAATGTCACGTTTAGACTTGAAGACTGAAACAATCCTGCATGAGTCTTCAACAAAGGCTGCATATCTGGAATATGGAATTATCTGTGCTACACTTTCCATCACCATGAAATCTAGAATTGCAACTATTTATTGTATTTAGATAACTATTTCTTAGACTGCTTATTAAGTATTGCAAGCAAAGTCACATATTTAGCCTCTTTTGAGAGTTACAGAAGTATCATGAACATTATGTTATACAAACCAGATATCAAGACATGAAAGTAAATGACACTTTGCTTTATTTTCCGAGTTAATTCTGTAAACTTTCTGGACTAGTGACATTATTTGCTAGAACCTTTTGTTTGTCCAGTGTATCTAGTGTGTTAAGTTTAACTCCCCACCCTTAGAATTTACAATTAAATTTACAGCTGTTTACTTTCAAGAATAGATACATTAATATATTTAAAAGTAAGTAAAATGGATAATGGAAAGAGTATATCCATGGTCATGCCCATGGCAGGGGGGTTGGGCTAGATGATCTTTAAAGATCCCTTCCAACCCATTCTATGATTCTGTGATTCTAAGATACGAAAATACCCTTCTTTCAAATTCAAATAGGATTTTCACTGAAATTACTCAACACTAGATTGTGTCTACTGAAACAAGATCAAGGGATCTAGGGAGGCAGCGGGGAAGATTCACTTTACATTAGACAAGAGAATTGATCATTTCTTCAGGCATTCTCAGTGTACTTGGTAGTAACTGTAATCTTGGTTACAGCCATCCAGAGCTAAGATAAGACATGTCAGGATTCCCCATAGCGCACAGATTCTATTTTTTCCCCTGCTGCGTGCCACATGGTCCCCAGTTATAAATGTATCCAGGAATTTGCGTCCTTTGTCTCTGCAGTGATAGCTAGCGATTACTTAAGCACACATTTTATTCTCTCTTGTGTGAGTATTTCAGGAGACATGAGGCTTCATTTTGGAATAATTGCAGTCACACAGGTGTAAAACTGAAGTTAGTGTAATTGAAAATTAATGTTAAGTCTTTAAAACTGAAAGTGAAAACTGTGATTAAAAGTTTAAAAGCAATTTTTAATGTATGCTTATCTGATAAAAAAATGGGTTTAAATAAAAAGAAATTTCTGTTCTGAACCTCTTCTGCTCATCGTCTACCATTAATTCTCTGCTCTTTCTACAGTGTCTTAATGACTGCAACATGTAATGAGTAACTATCTTTTGTGTCCTTCTGTAAAGGTTGTGTATATAATGCCAGTATCCTACATGAAAACCGTGTAAGTAACCTATTTCTAAAATATTCAGCATATGGCTTATTGAGAGCTCTATGGAAGGTGCCACTCGTTTATGTACATGATCCTTTACATATATGTACATAATTGCAACTTTTGTCATCTTCTCCATTGCTTTTTATTGCCTTTTATGAAAGATGTTGCCTTTAATGCTTGAACAATGTTTGAGCAAGAATGGTGTGTTCAATGTAAAGTAATTTTCAAGATATAATAATCTCTAGTGTGTGCTTTTGTTAGTCCTTAATTCGGGCTATTCTAAAAGATACTCTGCAGTGTAAAATGAGTCTGCAGTCTTGGGTTCTAGCTATTCTTGATGCCCCCCCAACTAGACATGATTACCAAGCAATTGCATTTTCTCTTTTGTGTATTGCAGCCACTATGGAAGGATTCTCCTCTCCTATATGATCAAGCTGTGGTTTTTTAGATCAGTATCATGATTCTTGATACAGCTACCATTTTCAAAACAAACTACAAATTAACTTCCTTTAGAGGTAAGAAGGCCACTGCCACCTTTCTTTCAATAGGCAGCAAGGATCCACAGAAATGTTTAGGACATGGGATAGACACCTGCTGAGTAGGCTGAGAGCCTGGCCGGTTCCTCCTATCAGGTCCTCCAGCTCTTTCTCAGCTCTCCACAGATAAAATGTTGGCTTTATTAAAGTCAGTAGGAGTTATGCATTTAATTTAAGCAGGTCCAAGATTTCAGCTCGTAAATCTGAAGCTCGTTTTATAGCATAAATCTCTTCCAGACAGCACCATGTCAAGAAGGAAGTATTGCTTTTCTTCCACAGTGATTGATCTGAGCTTTTCCTCCTACTTTACATGATCTAGGAAGCAGTATGTCTGACAGCACATGTGCCAAAGACCAAACATTCATCTTCATAATGCTACTGAGAACCTCCTTGTCTTTTGTGTTTTAGGTAGAAATATTTAAACCCTTTTAATCAAGATTGGGCAATTGGATTGAAGTGACTTGGACCTTCAACAAGGTTTGCAAGTATTTGGACGTTTGTTCTTTGACTTTCATATTTCATTTTGCTGTGATATTCCCTGTTTCTGTCCAGAGGCAGAGATACTGATATCTTTATTACATGAAACATGGCTCCTATGTAGTTCTTAGCCTCAGTAGAACAAATTTCCAAAAAGGTATGATATTTTGTAACTGTGTCTATAATTGGGAGATTTAGAGAGTGCATTTGCAGCTATCAGCATCTCTACTTTCAGATACTGATTATCTGAAGCAAATCTCTGCATCTCTAAAGACTTGCCTACCACCTTTTTGTTTGAACTATAATGCTTGCCAGAGGCTTTGTAGGGACTGGAATTTTAGTCTGGATTGAAAATATTCACTGTGTCTCTTGACCTGTATCAGTGTAGCAATACATAAGAAAGTAATAATCTAAAAGGGCTTTCATATAAAATGAAATAGAATTAGCTATTGTGGCTCAGCATCTGTCAGATGTCCTATGCCTGAGGTCATTGGCTTAGGCCTTGACAACACCGATGGATTAGCTTGTCATTCCTGGTGTTGAGTTGCAAATGTCTGGATTTGGCTTCTACTCACAGTAGCTCCAAGGATAGGAGGAAAAACAGTTTATAAATTCTTCAGAGTTCTTTGGAGCCAAGAGCCACTTTTTCAGCTGGCTTTGCAAGCAATATTATTTAAAGGGTATTTGGAGACATGAGGATAAGTGAAGAGTAAAATAAGGAGTGTAAAATACTAAAAAGTTATTTCTCTTATAGAATAACTGATAAAAACTGTATACATAACTATTTCCAGTAAGGTTTCTCATCACTCATAATCTTTCTTTCTTTGCTGTGAGGGTTAAGCATTCTTCAGGCAGATCACTCATTGCCTCAGCTATGTTTACCACTCTGTTTATTGTTCATTTTCTTGGAATGTATTTGTGAAAACTGGACAATTGTATTTTACTAAGATTTATTGGGTTTTGGCCAATAAATTACATTGACTCTTTCTTTTAAAATGTCCAAACTGAAGTTGGCTAGGAAAGGCAGACAAAGAATGACAGGTTTTTGTTCACTAGAAAAGAAAACACAACAGTAAGTCAAATCCTGAAGCTTTTATTTGGGAGAAGGGAGTCAGCACTTATTTTTCCTTAGTGAATGGAAACACGTGAAGCTGCTGGGATTTTGCAGAACCATCATGGAGGAGTTTCTCAGACCTTGTTTCACTTTTAGGTGATAAGGAAATAATGAATGTGATGGGGTACTGAGAAGATACTCCACAAGCTATGGAGACATTTAGATTTTAGTTTTATTGGTTTTATTATCCATCTGATAGAATTCAATAGAATCCCAAGCCAGGGATTCTCCTGTCTTTTGAAATCCTGAAACCAAAGATGACAAAAATCTTACTGTTTTGACTTTGATAGACTCCTTCATAAGTAACCAGTGCCTGCTGGTCTAGTGGACTGTTTTTGTAAAATCTCTAGTTGGATGTTAATAGACTTGAGGGCAAATATATTCTCTAGAGCCTACAAAAATGATCCCCTAAAATCTGTGCCAGCAAGCAATTAAACTAAATGAATGAAGTTATCAACAGCGCACAGCAACAAAGCTTGTAAATACAAATGTTAATTGCAGGCTTTATATACTTCATCTGCATATTCATTTGTCAGAGTTAAAAATATTTGCAAATAAATAAATATATTTGCAATGAGGTAAGCTAGTATTTAAGGCCTTCTGCATAACAGATGCCATTATACTTCACCTGATTATGAAATAACCTATGTTCATGTGAAGGAGTTGGTTTTGGTACACAATTTCAGTAATTTTGGCTGCACTGTAGGTGGCTGGTCTACAGCCAGTGGTATTCACTCCACTGATTGAAGGTACTTAGGATCAAGCTCTCTGCAAGAATCACACATTATTTGTCTACAGAAATTACAGAAATCTGGTAATAATCCTTTTGCTGTCTTTGAAGTTAGTTTCTAATTTTTTTAGTTCGTGGCTAACTTCCAGATATTTAACATGCCTTAAGAAATTAGTGGAGTTTCCTCCAGTTGCTGCATATTATCACAGGTGAAATTTAAATGAGGAATGCTGCAGTTGGAAGACATTGACACTTACACAATGAACATCAGAATGACTAGTAGCAGGGAGCTGTCTTTGAAAAATGTTGTAATAGCTCAGATTCTCTGAAGGTTTAGCTAGTTAAGAAAAAGGAGCTGACGAAACACAGCAGCCTTGAAGTTTAATTCTTCTGGTGGTCTTTTCAGGTCATGGGCCAAATTGAACTACAGTCATAAGTAAGACTCAGCATAATGAGTAAAATTGCAATATGTTAGTCTCAAAAAGAGAAAAACAGAGTAATGTGGAAGAGCTTTTTTTTTTTTTTTTGTCATTGTCATAAGGCTAGAGAAGATCTCATGAGAGTCTTGACCAAAGAATTAAGGGTGGGTGAGCTGGGAAAACACTGTTTTGGAATTATGACTCAACAGCAACATTTCACTCTGCACACACGGATCTGCAGAGCTGGAACTGTGGGGAGCAGGAGCCAGGAAATGCGGTAGTAACGAAGCCAGATACTGGCTGTAGCTGAGCACTTCACAGCAGAGCTGAGGGCCACAGGATTTAAAAATTAGCTATAGTCACTCTTCTGCATAAATGAGACTAGCTAGGGATAAATAGCAATGATAACATCTTGCCGTGCTCTCATTGTAGTTGCAGCAGAATTGCACTGATGTAATTGGGACCAAAACTAGTCTCATGAATTTGGTATTTGCAGGTGGGCATTCTGATCCTGACCTTGGAAAATCTGTACCATGTTCTGCTGAAAAGTACTCAGTATTCATGCTTGGATACCAGTTAAGAGTGTTAAGAAGTCTGAACCATGCTGTTGTCCCTTTCTTTGAAACTTGCTGGTACTTTTCCTGGAAGCAGAAATAAATTTAATCCCTGAACTGTTGCAGAAGTCTGCAGTAGACCAAAAGATTTATCAGTAGACCTTTCTGCAAAAAGAACTTAAAAATGTTTGATTTTTTTTTTTTTTTTTTTTTTAACTGAAAGGTGTGAGATATATAAAGGAGTAGGTATATGATTCTACACAGTCTTTGTTTTTCTTACTCACGTCCTTTACTTTCTACTACAGACCTACAGACCTTTGGAAGAGACAGGACTAGACAGACTTTTGATCTTACACAAAATGGCTGGTTAGTGCCCCTCTCTTCCTAAGTGCTTCCTTTTGCCATTGTTCAGGGTACTTTTGGCTAGGTTTCTTTTAGTGTAAATAAGCCCTTTCTTTGGGAAAGGTTTTCAGTTACACATGACCTCTCACTTTCAGTGGAGCAGTAGTTAGGGAATGGGACTGGAATGATGACAGATCCTATTCAGGTTGTCTTCCACCTGTTTCAGAATACTCTGGGATGACAAATTGTATTCTGACTCCCAGACCCATAGTTTCAACACCCAATCACCAGGATGCCTTTTGAATGGGAAAGTTTGGCTCTTGACACCCAATTCCTTTCTGGCAATATTTCCAACAAAAAATAAAAATGTTGAAAGCTTGAAAATTGCTATGAAAACAAAATACATGCCCTGCAGACAGCTCTGCCATCTGTGCTTCAGGTTCCCTAAATAAGTATTTCTAAAAGCCTGCACAGTATTTAGGCTGTGTCACAGTAGTGATTAAAAAGGTTTTTATAGTCCATGTGGTTGTTATTTATTTATTTATTTATTTATATCAGGGGTGCCTAGAGAGTAAGAATAAGTATTGCTTTTAAATGTGTCTGTGGGTACATATGTACACAGAATGTAAAAGAAGTGGTAAAAAAGCAGAGTTTCATGTGTTGTGGATCCAGCAGATATATATCTTTGGCTCAAAAGGATTCAGCTTCATCTCCCAGTGGGAATTTTTGAGTTTTTCTAAAAAACTTTAATTGGAGGCTGCTGTTCTAAACACGGGACACAGGAACAGCCAGTGACATTGGGATTCGGACCCACTCTGTGTACCAGCAGTACCGGCTTCAGCCTTTAAAAATGTTACATCACTGTAGTCTGAATTAGAGCTATTGTGGGAGCTGAGCGGAAGTCAGTGCAGAGATAGTTATGATTTTACATGAACGCACGACTCTCCAGACAGAACTTTGAGTCTGCAGGAAGCTGCAATGGTTATGAGAACAATTTTCTCACAGGAATTAGGCTAAAGATGTTTATAGGCTTTTTCATGTGTTATGTCATTTTTACTCCATAACAAAGCTATTTTTGCTGAAAATATTTAGATGCACTTACAGATAAGTAATGGATTACATTCCTCTTGGAATGTGTGTTTGTCTGATTTAAGCATTATCTTGAGTTTATTCGAGAAAAAATAGAGAGGAGAGGATAATTTATTAGCAACACACTAATAGAGGGAAATATGGATACAATAATAACAAAAGTGGAGGATATCTTAGGCAAAACAATTTGTACACCATGTCCGGCTAAAGAATACCAAATGCTTATGCACAAGATATTAGGATACTGACTTCCCAGGTCCTTGCTCAGAGCCTTCATCTTATGTTAAAAAATTGTTTTATGTAGTATTGCTGGTTGGCCACTATCAAATTAGTGGATGATTGCAGTCCAATTTCTTTTCATATATTTATGCTCACAAGGTCACTATTGTATTTGAACCAATTTGGTGGTTCTGCAGTAATGGTAGCAGAGGACAAATTTTGAAAGAATGTAGAATAGTGCTAAAATAGAGGATTTCTGGACAAGAAATAGAAAATCTGCTCCTGCTAATATTTCAAATCATCCATATCGTAGTGGATTTTTTTTTAAATTTACTTATCTTTGTTTACTCTTTACTGTTTCCTATAGTTGTGTGCAGCATAGATCCTACTTGCAACTCCTCCAGTGGTATCTAGATTATCTCAGAAAATGGAGGTGTTAATTTCCTCTTGGTGAAGGGGCGTATAATTGGATATGATAACAGGAACCATGATACATCCTGAGTTTGGACAGACATCTCTGAAAGGGTAGAATGAGAGGCAAGGTAACTCACTGCACTGAGAAGAAGAAAAAAAAAGAAAATACATTTTATGAACTGAGAGCTCCGTAGACATTGACAATATATAGAAACGATGTCTTTCTTAAGGGAGGGGGAGTAGGGGGTTGCTTAACTCAGTAAATGTTATTGCATGTACTGTCCCAATTGTTTAACAGATGGATTGGTAAATGTTTCCCTGTGCTTGGGTAGAGCTTGAATTCAGAGAATTCCTGAATGCTGTTTCCAAAAGCCAAATTTTCAACCCTCTGAACTGCATTATCTGCAGTTGCTTTGCCATTTGTAATTAGTTATTCTACCTTACCACATAGAGGAGAAATCGCTATAGAGTCTTACAGTGTAATGTAGTCAGTAGTGGTGCCAAGAATAAAATGAAGTTTCTATTATAAATTGGCTTGAATTTGGGGTGGCTTTTTTGTCTAATACGCAATTTCAATGCACATGGTACATGTTTCTTCTTTAGCTTCACCGTGTGCAACATGAAATGACTGTTACTGGTTATTGTATGGGATCCATTCTCATCATCATGGAGATCTCTTTCTCAAACTCTTTGACTGACATGCAATTTCTGTAAGGCACTATGTTTTCTGGTGCCAGAAATAAGTTCTATATACAGCTTGTATATCCAATTGCAAATGATGTTTTGCCTAAATATATATCAAAGGGACCTATGCCACTGATGACTTGTCTGTACTGCATGGGACTTTTCTGTTCTGCATGGAAAGAAGAAACTGGCCAATTTCCTTCCTTTAGAGTGCTGTTTTCTGACCATAAACTGCACTATTGCCAAGTTGGCTTTAAAAATGCCTAACTTCTACCGAGGCAACTTATAGGAAGTCCTATGTTAATCTTTTTAATTGAGATCTTTCCATCTGTTCCCTTTCAATGACATTACTGAATGCATTTTATTAAACATGCAGGTATTCACAAACACCCGCTCCTCCCCCGACCCTCTTGATTCTCTTTATTTCTTTATGCATGGACAAACCTTGGAGTATCCTACTCCAGATGGACCTCTGTAACTTATAATGTCCCATTGCTATTGGTAATCTCAGAGAAAATGCCACTTTCCTTTTTTAGCTTTTAGAACATTGAAAGCTGAAGTATTAGAGAGCTTTAGAGAACAAACTTTTTTCGTTGTTCACAATATTTTTATTCCTGTGTTACTGCTGGAAATATGAGCAGTTATATCTTTTTTATCTAATTATTTGTGACTAGAAAGCTAATAAAACTTGGAATTATCTTGAGTAATTCAGAACAGCAGATTTTCAGGATAAAGAAGCAAGCTTCTCCCTTGTGAGGTCTCCAGAGAGAGTGCAACTGACCTCTGCTTGCCTGAGCATGATCCTTAAATCTCCTCTTTAGTTCGCTTTGATACAAAACTATCCCGGTCCTTGCCTGAATGAGGATTGCAGGGAGTGAGAGCTTGCCCTGCACTGAATATGGAGTCATATGGGTCTAATATTGGGACCTAAGTTTTTACCTTCACAAAATTTTGTTGTCATAAGAAAAAATAGTTACTTATTCTTGGGTGTGAAGCTTGTCTGTGTCAGTCTAAGCCAGAACAGCCTCAGCCGTGTGTCTGTATTTTGGTTTGACTTGCTCAAGAAGCCTCAGCACACCACACAAAGCTCCTCTGTCTCTAGGTTGAGTAACAGCTATATGATACTCCCAGACATACCTTTCCTAGCCACATGACATATTGCCATTCCAAGTACTGAAAGACTGTATATTTCTCTTTCCTGTTATTATAAATTCCATGTAAAAACTAAACTTCAGAAATACAGTGAGGTATTTGCCAGAGACTTGAACCCAGGAGCGAGAGTTTTTCTGGGATCTCTTCTGGCAGTTTGGACCTCTCCACACACTGAGGTGGCCCTCAGGGGATGTGTGGAGACCTACACTCAAAACAGGGGTGCAAGAAGGAGAAATGTTTTTATAGGCATAAGAGGTAGTGACCTGAGGTGGCCCCTGTAAATCAACAAAAAACGTGCAAAAGGTTTTGGTTGCATGAGCAGAGAGAGAGCTTGAGTCATCTAGAAAAGTAAGGGGAAAAGGAATGTATCGGATGGAAGGCAGCAGGGACAGTGTGAGGAGAGTGGAAGAGGAAAAGCCCAAAATGGGAGCTGGGTGCAACAGGCTCCAAGAACAAGAGGTGCCAGAGAAAGAAGAAGAGGGTGTGTGTGTAAAATTCATGGCAGAATCTCCATTAGGATTTCTAGCTAGGGAAAGCAAGGCAGCAAATTACTTGATGGGGGTAAGGATAGAAGAAGTATAAAGAAAAAAACCACCAAAAAAACTTCAAAAGAGTCCCTCAGCCAGACCTGCCTTTGCTGCAAGAAAAGTGATGAGATTCTGGAGGCAGGAGTAATCATGCATTCCAGATGAGAAGACAAAATCACTAGAAGCTTGTGGGACAAAATTAGCATAGAGGAAGGATAAAAAATTGTCCCAAAACTGAGAGGGATATGGGAACTGTTGCTGATCTAAAAGAGAGGGAATTACCCAGGGCAGTTTATGTGTTCCTGGCGTGAGGCCAGAGAATGGGATTTATCTGTCACAGAGCAGCCTTACCAGTGTAATTAGTTTCACGTGCAATTCTTACAGCTCCACTAATTACGGACGCCCTCCCCTGCGGCTCTTTGTAACTGTCATTGCCTCCTAGTTATGCCCCCACCCCTCGCCCCCGCCGTTGGGATGTCAGCCCATCTCTCGCAGTGGCAGCAGTATCAGCTGCAGGCTTTAGGACTAGGAAAAACCTCTTTCCGTTTGTGCTGTTCTTGCTGTGGCTGCACAGTTCCTACCTAAAGTTTGGCAATGAAAGCAATATTCTGTGTAAATGGTGGAGTTTAAAAGAACCCAACAAAAACCCAATTGTATAGCAGGGTAGGAATCTGTGGCCATTTCAAACAATCTCTGAACTGTTATTTCACTTACATTCTTCTTGAGGAAGGCTCAGAGGGTGCTCATCTTCAGAGACAGTCTACTTACCCATCATTCTTCATGAGGATTGGTAATAAATTTATGATTAGTACCCATAAATTTTGTCTTTCAGAGCTAAAATGCCTCCCTGTTTCATCCTTTTGGTTTAACACTTGGTACTTTTCAGAATTCAGGTTCATTGTTGCTATGTCAGGTTGTGGTAGCCTATTTGTAGTCCCATTATTTGCATATTTTAATTTCATTCAGTTAGGTTCCAAATTCAGATGCTTTCCCTTTTTTCATCTTTGAGAAAAATTAAGTCTGTTTTTTGTTGAAGAGTTGCTGCTATGAGATAAACTACCAGGAGTATTTAAAAATATGTGTCTAAAAAGCAAATTCTGTAATTGTTTATCTTATAGATCAGTATTTAAAGTTTGAGTAAACAATATTTGGGGTGAACAATTCTCTTCTTTGATCTGACTCTCCTAGGGTGAGATTCTCCATTTGGTTGACTTGAAGAAAGGAAGATTAACTTCAAGAGAGCAATGGTCACTGTCCATTCAAACTTGCTTTGTTTGTACTTATCTGTTTCTGAGGGAAAAGAAACTAGGAAATGTTACATAGCAGAGAGGAGAAAAGGTGAGACCATGGTATATGAAGATCTTCATACTGCTTATGTTTGCCTGCAGTAGAGTTGTTGTTAATTTGTACCAATGTACACTTGCTGAATTGGGGGCACAAGTTGGTTTGTGGAAGAATAAGACCTAATTACACCAATGGGAGCAGAAAATATAGCCATCTAGGCTTACAGTTAGATATTCAGCTGTAGATGAAAAGAGGTTGGACAATATCCCAAAGCCCCAACCAGCATTCTGGCTTAGGCTGTGTCTACAGTGCATGGCTGGCCTGAAACTGTAACTGAACTCCAAACTGTCAGTCCTGTACCATTACCATCCCTCTTTAGGACTGAAAAGCCTCCAAAGAACTTGGATCAGAAGAAAGACAACTTGACTGTGTGAGATCTTCCTTTTGTAATGCAGCTGGAACAACTGTCCATCATAGTTAAGACTGGGCTGAGAGGGGGAAACTGACAGTAGAGAGAGCAAAGAACTTTTCCCAAAACATCTGAACTATATCTGATGGTATCTGATGCCTCTCATGAGTTGCAAAGGCAAAAAGTTTAGCTTAAATCACTATGGGTTTAACAATCCAGCCTGTTAGGATCCTGCTCAGTCTGTGTAGTTGCACAAAAGAAAATAATTTTTTTTTTTTTCTTTTCCTTTTCCATGACAGCAGTACTGCCAAGAAAGCTTTTCTATATTAAGAGGAGTTAAACCTAGGTCTAGGGACAAGAGAAAATGGATGTACCTTCTGGAGAGTCTTGCTTCCTTTGTTAATGTGAAAAAATTACATTTCTTTTACTGCAGCTGCTGGCCTAGCTATTCAGACCAGATGTTTTTTACTTTCAGAAGAATGTTACCATTTTCTCAGCCACACAATATTTTGCGTAGATTGCATGTGAATGCTGACCTTGATATGTGGTATGGCAACTGCAAATTTGTTTACAGGAAATTATATTCCAAACAGTAGTATTAAATGTCACTGAGTTTGATGGACAGAAAAACTGCATAGACTGTTTATGAAATTTGCCCTTCAACAGAGCAGAAGCAACCTCACTGAGAGTGGGGTAGAACATCCTTGTACAAGTGCACGCGTTCCTGTGGGAAACTTACGAATTTCCTGTCTGTTTTTTGTCTCTTCTCTTGTCTCTGAGACCAGAGATATTGCACACAGTTTCTTCATAAGCTGGGTTCGCTAGAAAATCACCATTGAAATTATATATTTATGTAGGCACATACTAAGTGCATACAACTGCATTGATGGATGTGCAAAATGAGCAAAATACTAAGTTTGTAGAGCCTGTTCTTCTTCAGGATTTTTGATGTATGAGAAGTTTTAGAGAATCAATATTGTTGTTCTCTTTTCTTAGAAAGGGGTGTACGAAATTAATATCAGTTTCCAAATACAATAGGCTTCAAACGTATTTCATTAGGATGTGGACATTTGATTTAATTTCCTCAGAGTCCGATTATAAGCCAACTGTTTTTTCTTTCCCTGAAAGGACCAGAAAAATATTTTTGAAGTATAGTAAAGTCACGCCTTTAGATTTATACTAAAGATGAGTTACGCTGTGATGTCTGATTTATAACTAACCCCGATTTCTGACAGACCAAGCAACACACATGTTTATTTGTATGGACACCAGACTGTCTTGTTTCGACAACTTTATCTGAACATGGAGTCTCTTCTGCCACCCTTTTCCTGATCTTTTTTTCCTGTTCTTAGCTTCAGGAGGGGACATTTTTCATTTTCCCAAGCAGGTGTCTGTAAATATTTTGGTGGAACAGTCAGATCTTTTCTGGCTGTCTTCAAGAGATGTGGTGATTTCAACAATTACTTCCCTTCGTCTGATGGGCATATGAGGACATGTAGTAAAGGTCCCAGGATTTGGCCCTACTTTTTCCCTAAGACCAACTCTGTTGATTGACTCAAGACTAGAAAAGTTTCCATCACTGTAAGAGATGTTGAGTGGAGTCATAAGAAGGAACACAAGGCCACTGACAGTGTGGGCACTGGTGCTGTGTCATAGCACCTCCTGGCGTGCTATGGCTCCATAATCAGCCAGCTTCAAGCACTTTTCTGCAGCAGTACACTTACACCTGTACAGAAGGAGGATCCTGGATCACCACACTGTCTTTGGAGTGACACATGCTGCTGTATCATCTGCCACCAGAGCAGTACCAGGGCACAAAACTTCTTCACTGAATGATTGTCAGGGGGACACTCTCACTGAGCCTTTTCCTGCACACAACAGACCACCAAATAATTACAGTGCTCTAATGGCATGTGATCATACATACAGGCAGCACACCTAACTGAAAAATGGGGATGGCAAGTTACCTTTCTTCAGCTGCTTATTCCATGCAATAACAATCTGGTCTTTGATTAAGAAACGTCCCAGAAAGGAACAAACGGGTTGTACAAAGGATTACTGAAACTTACTGCACACAAAGCTCTCTCCCATGCCCCAAACAAGGAAACTGAAAAATATGGTTTTTATTGTCATTACTAACTTCTATCCAAATCTTTCTTAATGTAGTATGTATAATATTTTCTGTAAGAATACAGCTTTTCAAGATGAGGGTTTCTACTAAAGATGTCCCTAAGCCTGGACCTGACTATCCCAAGCTCTATAGAGAAAGGAAGTGGGTGGAGATCATGAACTAAAACTAGATCCATGGCCACATTTTGCAAATGACTCTCTGAAAAAAGACCTGAATGCCTCTGAACTTTGAAATGTTGGTGCTGGAAATCTAGAACTGCCTTCTGTTTTTGTGGCTGGGATTTTTTCCTGTTACTCTTCAGTCCTGACTCTCTGTTACACAACCTTTGAAATGTAAAAGAACCTTCAGTTGATGTTACTTAGTTTCAACATTGTTAATGACTGCTCATCCTTTTCTAAAAGCATAGGTCATCACGGAAGCAAAACTGAGCAGAAGTCTTGTTCAAAAAGATAAGTTCAATGGCAGGTACAGCACGTGCCATTACCAGTCACAATTGCCTCTAGCTCTAGTAAGCAGATTGCAGTCACAAGAACTGAATTCCTGTAACTTGGGATAGTTCCATAAATGTAAGTGGTGCTGGTTTGATTTATAGCAACAGGGACTTGGTCCTCCTTGCTTTACATGAGAAGAATAACATATCTCCTGCATATACTATATTTTCCTGCATATAACATTTTTGATTACCCTATGTTCATTATTACCGAAAAGGGGTGGTAATCCAAAATCACAACTTCTAAGGAGGCTGGGGCTATTTTGCCAAGAACAACACCGTATACCAGCTTTTACTTCAGGATGAAGTCTGTTAAGAATCTAGCAGATTTGTTTTTCATCAAAATAGAGTTAATATATTATATGTGGCCCTTTAAAGGCTACACGGTTTCTGAAAAGGGCTCTTTTGGGATCAAATTGCGTTCATTGCAGAACTTGATATGGAGATGGTGAAGCTCATTAAAGAACTTTATGGCATGTAGTCAATGCCACTACTACCACAAGTCTACAAAATTTTTCCAAATTACAATTCCAGGCATATTTTGGTTTCTTCTGAGCAAAAACAAGTGACACTGTAGGAAACTATAGGCTAAGAAAAGAAGGAAATGGGATGTGTTTCTCCATTTGAGTAAGTCCTGCTAACTTGCAATAATACATTGCGTATCACTGTAAAAATCATTGAAATGCCAGACCAAAACACAAAAGACAGTGTTAGGCATAGGCCACCCAATTTCAAAAAAGGATTCAGATTCCAGTGACCTAACTCTGTAGCTGATTGACACTTCCTTTGACCAATTTCTGCTTTAAGAATGGTCAATTCTTCTTCGTTTTTTTCCCTTACAATACTTTATTATGTTTAATCTGACATTCTTAATGGTATACTTAATCACAGTACATTTTAGTAAATACTAAAGCTTAGGCACTGGAATTGGAATTTAGGAAGAATTCAAGAATCAAATTCAAAACAATGGTTTCGAAGTCTTCACCTCGTCACTGCTTATATACTTCTGCAGCTATCCATGTAATTTCCTAAATCCCCAGGTAACTAAAATTTTGCTTTTGGACATGGACAGAAGCATTTCAGCATCTATGACAAAGATATTGACAGCCTGGTAATTCCATACTTAGGTTGCTGTAATGAGACGATTTTTGTTTTACCTACCAGGAAGGACTCTAGCTGCCAACTGAAGGTTGTAAGAATTACAAAAGCACACTTTTGGTAGCCTCACCTGCATTTTCATGGCCTCCTAAATGTTTTGGTAGAAGCTGCCAATATTGAGAACTATTGTCTTATAATTCTTCTGCAACTTCTGAGGTTTCTTAGAGGTATCATGTTAATTCTTTTAGGATCTCCCAAATCTGGTAGCCTGATCGAGGTGAGGCTGCCACAGCTCCGTGTTCCCAGGTCCAGCCAGCAGCGAGACTGAACGTGTATTCACAATAGAAACACAAACACGTGTACAAATATACAGATATATGCAGCTGGTCATACAGATCAACAGAGACAGAAAATGCAGCACTCACACAAACACAAACAACACCAATGGCCTCCTTCTCTTCCTCTGGCTGCTCAGGATGAAAGCCATTAGTATAAAATATATAAGTATAGACATATATAAGCCAATATGGATCCCTCTGTAGTAGCTGGTCTTAGACACTCAGTCTACCCAGCAGCTGGCCCAGGATCCCCCGGTTTCCCAGGTGCCTCACACACAGACACACACATGCAGACAGGTCTCCCCAGTGGCTGGCCCAGAACTATGACCTTACCTGTAGCTGACCTCCAAACCCCAAGGTCTCTCCAGTAGCTGGCTTGGACCTCCTGGTCCTCCACTAGCCAACTTTCCACTAGCCCACTTTCAGACCCTCTTGTTCCTCTGGCATCTGGCCCAGACTTACGGCCACACCGATACCTGCCCTCTAAGCACCTTATCATACTTGCTGGCTAGTCTGGCTTGATGTTCAGTAGTGATTGCACACTGACATACACACCCCCACAAATGCACACTCTCCGGTCTCTCCAGTTGTTGCCACCCCTCATGCGTGGGCCCTGATGCCCCATGGTCTGCCTCCAGTTACTGCACTTGGACCTCCGTATATACACAGACCCATGGAGTAAAGAGCCCCTCACCCACGAGAAGAGTTGGAAATGGAGTTTAATGAGAAGACGGGGTAGACTATGCGTGGCCAGACAAATGTACTGACCAAATGCCAGTTTATAGCTGGCTTTTATCCCTGTTTTCCTCTAGTTTCCCATACTTGTTCCTCCTTGAACTCTCTCTTTCCCCATCTTTGGTACTTACCCTAAACATCTCATAAGTCTTGTGCAATCCCGCAATGTTCATCCACTGCATCCCAGAATGACTCCCTTACCCCTAGGCTAAACACCCTCAATCTGAAAGGAGACCTGGAGAGCCTCTCCCACAGACTCACAGATGAGGGTCACCTCTGGCCAATAGGGCTGAGGGTCCCCTGCGACAGCTTCTTTCTCCGAGTAGGTTATTGGAGTTCCCCATCTACCGTTGTGTCTCTCTGCTCCTTCGTGTTCATGGAGATGAGCCTGTAGTCACATTACCTAACAAATGCCTCTGTGTCTGGAAGATTTTTGTGAAAGTCTGCTACAGATAATTGGAATGGAAGTGTGACAGGATGCTAACAGGTAGAGGAAGCAAAATACAATTGCAGCTTAGTTAATGCATTTTAGTTCCATTTGGTGCACAAATTAGAGCAATATTTTCTTAACCTAAAAAGCACTTACAAAAGAGTAATGCTGTTAAAGCTAAAATCACAGTTCTGCTTATTCAGCCTGGAAAGAACTGATGAGTCAAGACAGATGACAACGATAGATCAGGAAATTTGAGAAAATTACAGGAAAAGAGAAGAAACAGACTTGGAAGAAGTTTGTTTGTTTGCTTTGTATTGTTTTACCAGTGTAGTGAAATGGTGATGGAGGGCTGCAGAGGAGTGGCTTGCTATGGATGTTGTATCTTATAGCTGCCATTAGTTCAGAGGGGATCTCTACAACAAGAATGTGATACCAGGAAATGCAATATAACATTCAAAATTGTGTTCTCCTATGCATGTAAATTTGGATTCTATTTCTGAAATTCTGACTAGTGAAGTGTAACCTTATTTTTATCCTGGGCCTGCTGTTACAGTATGGGAGTAGAGATGATGACTTTCATTAAGTGTCTGCTGCAGGCTGTGAAAACTGAATGCCCAGCCCATGGGTTACAACAGTAGCTCCTACTATCTGAAAGAATAGTTTAGAGTTCAAGTAATTTTGTTTGCTTAAGAATGTCTTTCATGTTGCAGTGATAATGTTGGCACACTTGCTGAGAATTAAGAAGATAGGGAGCACAGTTTATTTTATTTTATTGGCTGTGGGAACCTGGCTGTTGAGGGAAGTTTTAGAAATAACCTATGGACACGACTGAGCTAGGACTGTTAGATTCTAATCCGAGTTCTGCCACCGAATCACTGTGTGGCTGCAGGCACAGCATGGCTACCTTGGGACAGACACCATTTTGATGGGCTCAAGCTACTAGAAATCCAGAATGCTAAAAACACACCATTGCAGTAGTCCAGGCACCGTCTGCCTGAACTAGTCTGCTGCTGGGCCCATGCTAACATGTCCTAGCTCTCAGGTAGGGTTATTAAAATGGATGCAGATCAGGGCCAGCCTGGCTCGAAGGTCTGGCTTGTGGTGGCTCTTGTCCTGTAGGAGCAGGTGTCTTGTCACTGTGATCCTCTGACTTCCAGTCCTGGGCTCAGCGCAGGCAGAACGAACTCAGGTCTGCCTGCGTGCAGAATGGCCCTTCATACCTTTATGATTTTGTTATCCCACTGACACTGCTCTTTGAAACCTGTGGATGTAAATATTGAGAGTTATTATGCATAGGTGCAGTGCTGACATATGTAATGCATATATAATAGTTAAACTAAACCCTAAGTCTGACCAGCCTTTACAGGTTTAAATATAGCTAGGAACCTGGTTCTGAATTTTGCAGCTAGAAGCCATATCTGTTCTTTACATTATTACTAAAGCATCTTATATCTACTTTAAGTATGCAAAGAAATAAAATTAATTTTTGAAAACGGTGATATCAGTGACCATAAGTTCGGTATTTTGGCTTTCCTTTGGATGGTCTAGGACATGAAGCTGAACTTTTATGCAGGAAGCAGGTAAATGAAATACACGCATAATCTCAGTACACAGCTCATACGCTAAGCAAAAGAAAAGGATGCCTCCTGTAATAATTATGTTGGGTTTTGTGCTATTATTGGTATTACTAACTATATAAACGGCAAGAAGGTTCTAACCTGACTTCGAGTCCGATTCTGTTAGGTGCCATACAAACACATGGTAAGAGATAGCCCTTCCATCAAAGACTTCACAATCTTCAGTCAGGAGTTTTATTAGGACCCACTTCTTCACACCGTTTGTGAGACAGAGAGGCAGCCAGCACTGTGACTGCAAATCTAAACACAGAATGCTTTATGAATAACTTCATTGAGACCAGTGCTTCTAAAGGTGCAACACGATGTTGAAAATTTAAACAAGAAAAAAAGAAGAGGAAATTATAAACTACTTACATGTTTTAAGCAAGGTCCCAGTACAAATTCAAGGAGGAATAAAAGGTGAGGGTGAAAGGTTAAAGACATGAAAAGCTTTAGAGTAATGAGGAAGGTGATAAGAAATGAATGAGAAAGGACATCAGAGGGGTGAGGCTGGAAGGAGAAAATGAAGTAAGAGGCAAGAGTAAGAGTGACTACATACTCTACTTCAAGTTGTATATGAATTTTCTGTGGCATTTAGCAGGCAGGACATTTCTGGCATCATTCAAATTAGAAAAGAATTCTTTGTTCGTTTAAATATGAAAATTTATAATCTCACCAGCATGCCAACCTCAGAGTTGTTAGAGAGAGATGAGAAATATATCCATCAGTAAGGCAGGTATGGAGGTTTCTAACTAATGCAAGGATTTTCCTTGTTTTGCAGCATAATGAATGAACGCTAGCCCCAGTCCTGTAAGTGGATAAGATAAACAGGACTAAATAGGGAAGCAGAATTAGAACAGAGGTTTGGGTTTTCAATTTTAGCACAGTTGCTCTTTTGAACTTTATTGCCATTTGCCAGTGATCTTCTGGATGAAATACTGACTTTCTTTCACATGAAATGTATTTTTTCATCATGATTTTTTTGAAAATAAATTTTTCAGACAGCATTTTAAGTATTTGAACATACTGTCATATCAGTATACATTTGGTTCATATTTTTCATATTTTTCCTCCACAGCTATATGGGAGAGAAGGATTAGTCAGAGAAGAAGAGAGAAAGACTGTGAGCATGCGTGTGGCACATATGTAAGAACTTACTTTTTGGAGCTGGACTTTGTGGCAAAAAGGTAGGTTCTCTGACAAACTCTGTAATCACAGAATTCCCACACATGCTTGAGCTCTTCTGTGGCTGAAAGTTATCCGAGAGCAAGACAACCATAACTGTCGTGTATTCAAAAGGCAATTGGACAGACAGGCAGCATGGGCGAGAGCTGAAGAAGTCTCGCTAGTTGGCTAAGGGGTGGGCAGAAGGATAGTCTGGCACTCCTCCTGCTTCTTCCTTGCTGATCATGTTTAAATGTGCTTTTCCTTACATTAGACACTCAGATTTTCCTTTCCTTCTTCTTTTTAACTTTAAAAGCCACTTCACCTTTCCCTCAGTGCCCCATTTTCTCAGCCCTAGTATTCCTCCAAGGCAGAGCAGTGTAAATCAGAAGAGGCCAGTGGTACACACAGTAAAGTGGGTAAGAAGGAAAGGAGAATCAGGATCATCCAGATTTTCAGGATCAGCCTAATTAATACACAGCTTCTTCAATATGCCTCCTCCAATGTACCCAGGTCAGACTCTTTGAGGAAGAAAATGCATTATTCTTAATTGATAATGGAGTCTTAAATTATTCCTTTATTTCTGGCAGCAAAATGTTTCCAACTCTCTCCCTTCCTTAACTTTAAAAAAAGGAATGAATAGAGCGGTATATATTTAGAAAGTCTTTAACAAAATGCTTCGCTCCCAGCTGTTGGACTAGCCAAGAAAATAACATTTGTAAAAACTGACTTCGTGCAAAGTTCTTAATTTAGAATGCTATTGTGCAAGTCTATCATGAAGCGTGGGAAAATGAAAAGTTAAACACTGATATTCACTATAGGAAAACAAAGAAAATTAATGATACCTAGATTTTTTTTTCATCTTGCATGAATATTTAGGTAGATATCAGATAAGATATGGAGGAACAACATGGAAGAGGCTTAACTAACTTTGCAAATACATTAAAATTTAGAATAATAGGCTTAATATTCTTCACACTTAGAGAGAATTGTACCAATTGTTATTCTCTGGATTTACCCCAGACTGAATGACATCAGAGAAAGTCCTTGTATCTCCTCTTGAAGAAATACCTGATCTCCTCTACGCTAGAGAAATGCCAGAGATTCCCTGTTTACAGATCTCTTATGTGAGATGCTGAGAAATAGCAAGCTGGTTTGGCTAGTGCCCATCCACAAAGACTAAGTATTGGCCTTGCCAAAGAATGTAAGACATGAACTGATGGCTTCTGCAGTGCCATGGGAGATGGTTCAGAGAGACTCTGCAGCAAACGTGCATGCAATATAGGGATCCTCTACACACCTGCAGAGCATGTCTGCTGTACACACACAGTAGTTCTGCTCCATCTGATATTAGACCTATAGCACTGACAGGAGCCCCTCTCCAAAATTATAGAAACAGAAAAGAGAACAGGTAGAGCCATTTTTTAATAGCTAGTAAAAGGAACCAGTAAAGCTATTGTAGTGGAACTTTACCAGTAAAGCTGTCATAGCTAGTAAAATCTAGATAGAAAAAGGAATTTTAAATTTTCAGAGGAATCTGCACAATGACGGAGCTAATACTGCTTCTCCAGTTCCCTCCCTGCCCTTTGCTCAGCTTAGATGCTATGAAGTGTGCTCAGGGCTCTCTGCTGTTGCACTTACTACTGGCATAATAATTGCTATAAGCTGAGTGAAGAAGTTATTTTTGGCTTTACCTTAAGGATCTCAAGTACAAAAATGACTTGTGAAGATTCTGTGACACACTGAAACAGGTCGGCAAATCATCTGCTTACAAACTCAAGCTGGAGTGTGAAGATGAAGACATAGGTATTTCTCACTACTGCCTGGCATAAGAAACTAGTGGCAAGATTAACAACTTTATTATATATATTGACTTATTTTTCTAAAATCAAGGAATATATCTATGTAGGTTAGACTCTGAATAAACTGCCTTCCAGAAATGAAAGAGTCTGCACTGTGATAAGAGACATAGCACAGTAACTGTGTATGAACACCGGAAAATGACATTTCCTTTCTTTGAATCTGATAATATAAAATTCTTATGTTGAGCGTCCAGGACTGGAAAAGCATTTGTCAGGGAAAAGCATATGGTTTCTCACACAGGACTGCACAGTAGCCTATTATGACCATCAGAGCACTGACTAAATGCAGTGAATGCAAAATCTGAAAAGTAGTTAAAAGGCTACAGTTGAATAGCCAATTTGGGAATTGAAATTTAGGGTCTAAAGTGTTTTTTACCTGGGCACCATATTCTCCTGCCACTGGAAATGAATAACTGACATTGACTTTTTTGAAATTGCTTGTCTCTGAAGTGAGAAAACAAGGCCTTTGGGTATACAGTGCTTACCACAAATCATAGACATGCTCTGTTCTTTGTTTTCTCAAGCTTGCCATGTCCTTCTTTAACCATCTACCCATTCTGATTTTTGTTTTTTTAATGCTGGATATTCATAGATAGAAATTCTTCTGCAAGGGATGAATTTTGCAGATGAAATTCTCGTTCGCTGCCCAACTTCATAAGAAAACAAGCCCATAAGGATCTCCAGACAGAAGCAGAAGCCACTGAATTTAGTGCATGGTTATAACTAAATATACTTGTACTTAAACATATGCCTATAAAAATACCATTCACATTGCCTTTTTAACTTTGTTTCTTGTTCACTATATTGTCTTCTAAATCAATAAAAGAACAACGGTGGGAAAAATTGGTTTACAAATCTAAAGTAATCATAATACTAATCTAGGAGATAGGAAGATGGAAAGGTGTATAAACAGATGGTAAAAAGGAGAGGAAAGAAGGTGGGTATTTCCAGTGTCCAAACATATGAGACAAGTATTAGAAAAACAGAAAAATCTCGAAAAGAATATAAGAATATAAGAAGCAAAAGTAAAGCGATGAGTGAGGCATTCTGTTAAAAACTAGTGAAGATGTCATACTCTTAACTAAAGATCAAATTATATGATCTTTTGCAATAGGAATAAAAGACCCTCAGATTCCACACAGACAGATTATACGAGCAAAGTAGCTAAATTAATGAACTGAGGAAAAGCAGGTTGATTAATCTTTAGCTGTTGTGACTGGTGAGGATTTGATAATAAGCCAAGAAAAGCAACCATAATAGGGAGCTCCTATTAAACTTTCTAGCTGAGAAACGATGTTGAGGTGTAATTTTAATTAGGATTGTGAGCGAAAGACAGCAGAAAGTAGCTTTCACATTTAAGAAGTGATGAGTATGAAATGTTTTCCATATTAGTTAGGAACAGAGTCTAATATTACATTCATTAAAGTTTATTTTCATTTTGTTGCTGAATTTTTTTTTTTGCATACTGTGAATACCTTTTTTAATATTCATTAGACTATTATTTTAAACCTTCTCACTCAAGGAAAGAACAGTGTCTGAAAAGCAACTGAGAAAGAATAACTTTTTTCCTAGTGACCAGAGAAATCTAGCTTACCTGAGTTTAATGTTTGAAAGACTACTCCGAGAGGAGATGCCTTAGTTATACAAATAATTAGGTATAATTTTACTTGTAGCTTAGAAATCGAAAGAACTTTTTAAAAAGTGTAGATTTCTTAGGGAGCAGTATGTGAATGCCAAGCCCTCCATTTACTCCTTGGTCATAATAAATTATGACTTCTGTGAAATATGGGTATAGTGCAGTCCTATATGCAGTGCATAGTGCAATCCTATATATTAACCACTAAGATTTGGTTACATTAATTTAACTTCTTTGACCTAAGTAGCCCTGATGTAAATCTTTTCAACAGCTTGCTCTCCTTTAGCTGCTGAGGGAATCTGCAAAGCCTTATCACTGATGTCTTTGTACTCTTACCCTGAGGAAAGCTGCAGCAACATTGACTTCGAGTAGCTAGGAAAACATCTGCATGTGCATTACATTTACTTCTTTGGGTTCGGCTCAGCTAATGAGCTGGCTGCTTCCATGTAAATCAAGTCAACCAAAAACAGTTAATGCTTTCATCAGGTGAGCAGTGCTCTGGAGTCTCTTTGAAGGTGGGGCAACATTCACTGCAGTGGCTGAATGTTGCCCATATAAACACCCCATCTCAAAGATGTTGTTCTGTTTTTCAGACAGGCTTACAGTTGTTGAGAGGAAGCTTGCCACTGTGCCAGGTACCAGAAGCCAGACCAACTTACTTTGAATTTGTGGAAGCGGGGGGGGAGGGGGAGAAAGAAAACACCCAACAAAAATCCCATGAGTGGTTTTGGAGACATTAACAAAACAGAAAGCATGAAAAGCTAAGATCACATCTGGGATTTATCACTGTGTTTTGATAAACCTTTGGGCTTAGCCAGCACTCTGTCCTGCACTAGGGATTCAGCAAAATTACAGCCCACATGTTCTCAACGGAGTTTGTCAGATCAACTTTATACTTGAGTGTTTTTGACTGATTAATTACTCACATAGACAAGTGAGGAGTTCAGAGAAAGGTGACTTTTTCTTCTTAGGAAAGCTAAGCATGAGAAGTATTACTAGGGAGTGTGACCGTAATTAGAAGAAATTACGGAAATTGTTCATTTGTTTCAATCCTAATTTAAAGGTAACTTCTGGATCTTCTTGTAGAGTAATGGATCCAATCTACTTAATATCAAATTGATGTGTTGACATCAGTAAAGGAGAGGTCCATAAAAAACATGCTTTTAAAATCATATGCTTTGACTTGAGAGCTGCTAACAGCTGTATCCCTAGAATATTCTGTAGGCGAGGGCCCTGCCTGAATGTCTAAACATGCCAGGTTCATGCCCCTTTTCAATCGAGGCAGAGGAATGACATTAAAAGTGGCCTCCTACGATGCCTTCAAAGACAGACTGCTGGGCAACATGGAATTCATGCCTCCCTTACTTGCCTGTCTTTTCTTTCAGACTCTGCTTCAGGAGAAAGCTGCTGCATCAGGGTCTTTGGGGAAGATTAATTCGGAATGCCTGATACAGGAATTCTGCAGTGATCCTACTGTTGGGCAGTTTGAGCAAATCTTCGTCAAAGTAATGGAATGAAAAGCCATTGAGGGCTATACAGAGACACTATGTCAAGCTGTGGAAGTGCCTGAATCCCAAATCAGAGAGGACAGGATTGGGCACATTGGTCACGCGTGTGTGCGTTTGATGGCTATTTAACCCAGTCAATGGGAAACAAGGAAGAAACTTCTTTTCTATAGGTTTGGTCCTGTGTTAGGCACCTCTTGAACCTGGTGTTTGCAAATCCTTCTTCTTGACTCATAACCTCTACTGTCTTTTGGAAATGCATGACAGACTCTATCTGAGATTTCACAGGTAAGAAGAAGTCAGAGATTTAAGAAAGAGACTTAATAAAAGCCTAGTAAACAAAGCATTTACACTCAGCATTTCAAACCTTCTCTAGTCCCTTAAGTAGGTGAAGCTACTGTCCTTACATAAAAGTAGGCTACAGAGACGAATTCAAACTCTGCATGGCTAGAGAAGGACCCCATCTCAAACTTTTGAGAACACATATCTAAATACTGGACTGCATTCCCAGTGCTGTCTGTACATTGTAGCCTGTGATGGTTTAATGAAAAATGGATATATAGTTTTGTCTGAGATGGTCTGGGACAACATCACCCTGTCTTTACTCCAAAAAATGAAGGGTGGTTATTGGCCTCCTGAGAGGGCACAAATGTAAACGTCTATCAAAACTAAGGACACAAAAATTGAAATTGTTGCTTTGTTCCTCATTTGAATGTATTTTTTATCTTTCTGTTATTTTCTGCCTCTGTGTTTATTTGCAGGATGCAGGATGCTCTAATTCTCTGCTTTCTGTTGGCATATAAATACCAGAATTGGCTTTAACCTTCCCTTGTGTAATTTAAAGATGTAACTTCTTAAGTCTTTTACTAAAAGATATGGTATTGAGGTCTTATATCATGCTTAGTCTTCTGAAAGTCCTTTTCTTCTTCCATCATACATTTTAAAATGTGAAAAGCACAAGTGGAGGTCCGTGGTCGTGTAACTATCTACCATAATCATTTCAGCATACGTTCCAGGTGACAGTCCCTGTCCTGTGAGAGTTCCTTTCTTCTTTACTATTGCCACATGTTTCCATTTGGCTGTGTTTTTAAACAGACAGTTCCCATAAAGTAGGTTAAGAAAACCATGCAGATTACCCTATGTAAGTGGCTTGTTATCTTCTGCACAGATCACTTCTTTAGTCTTTGTATCTCTCTTTCTTGAACTTCACTGGATGTCATTTTGTCTTTTGTTCATAAAATTTATGAAGGATATTCAACAGTATTTGACAATGATCTATCCCCATTCAAAACCTTCTTAGAAATAGCTACATTGGAGGATGAGTACAATTTGAGGTCTACCAGTTAACTAGTTTTTAACTGATTTTACATGTGCTTTGTTGATTCTTAATTCCTCTTAGAAATCTTGAAGATCAGACTAGTGGGTCTCTAACACTATGTTTGTAATCTCAGATCAAATTGTACATTCTGTTTTATGTAGAGTTATAGTAACTGGCATTAATAACTTTTACACTTTTCACCTATATTGTTTCTATCACTTTTAAGAATATCACCTCTATCAAACATACTTTTCCTCCCAGGGCTTCAGTTCACAAGCAGCTTTTTTCTAAAATTGGGTTTTCTGCTTGCTTAGATAAGAATAACTGAGGGAAAAAAGTAGCTAACGTGGCAATACAGGCAGTTAAATTGCAATTGTGGTGACAAGCGTATGATATCCTCTATATGTACCTACAGTCTTGTTACTGATGCACTGATTCCATTTTGTGCTATTTTGCTTTTGTAAGTAAAAGAGCATTTATGAATAAATCAGAAAGGTGCCAGTCTACTGTGTATTCTGAAAGAAGTGAAAAATAGCATATGTAAACATAGGCCCTGTGTAACTCCAGATACCGTATCAGCTGCCTTGTGTGTGTCTGGCAACGGCAAGGGTAAGTGACAGAGTACAATGAAATGTTAAATTAGCCTGCAAGGGGTTCCTAAGGACAGAGGATACATTTTATTTAAAGAAAGTAACATTGTACCTCATGCCAAACTGAGGTAATTTCCTTCCCCTTTCTTTACTTCCTAGGTTTCCAGATTTATAATTTTTTATGGCATTTGCCAGAGCTCACCTGAAGAAAGCATTACTCAAATAAAGTCTAAAGGAAATATTTTTGTTCAGAATCCAGACCCATAAAGAATAACTACTGTACGTTAAAGAAAAAAACTGTGTAATTTTACTACTAATTATGCACATAAGCTGAATAAATAGACCACTGTTGCTGTGTTGAATAGAAAATTCACACATTGCTGCTTACAGCAATGCACTGGGGTTGCTTTTTCTATCACTAACCTAATTAAGGGATTTCTTACCATGTAACGTTTGTCTTTTCTTGGAAGCCAAAGTAGGTTGCGTGAAACAGAATATACACGTGATCCCACTGACTGGGAGAATTATTATTTTCAGTATCTGCTTCAGTCAGTTATTCAAGAACTCAGCTATTTCTTGTTAGGAATAAAGGGGCCTTAGTTTAATTGAATTTACTTAAAATGTGTAATACAGTGGTTCCAGAAGGATTGTGTTGGCAACGCTGATATTAATAAATTATTTCAGGGCCAAAAGGCCCAAAATTTAACCAGCAGGAGCTGGACTCACAAGGACATGTATGAGTGTAAATTTAGCAGCAAGGTACCTCTTTTAGTCACAAAACTATCATGTAGCTGCTGCTTAAGACTGTAGGAGCATAAATTCCCCCAACACTTACATTTCCACCAATAAAGCTTTTGCAGCAGCTACTTCTGCTGCAGCCGTAGGAGTCCTGGCAGCACTGGCGTACATGCTAGTCAGATGGGGCAAGGACTCCGGTCCCTTTGCAGAGCGTGACTGGTAATCTCCCAGTGAGCCCCTCCTAGCCCTCTGGCATCCCGCGCGCCGTCCGTAGGCACCCATTTCTCCCACGGCTTCACGCAGGCATCCAACTTGGGTATACGAATTCTGCCAAGTAGTAAGACAAACACTGGTGAGTGAATTGAGTCCTTTACTTCACACGTCGTGACATTACCAAACAAAGAGTGGAAATCTTTTGCAGTGCTACGCTGTTCAGACTCTCTCTCTCAGTCAGCATAAATCCGCACAATGAAAACTGAAGAACCCAAGAAAGAAGGCTGAGACTTCACGAAGTCTTCCGTCCCTCTCTGTGAAAGATGCAGAACACGAATGGAGTCTGATATCCCTGGGAATGTGTGAGGATAATGCAACCGCTGTACGACAATAATCACAGAATTGTTTTTTCCTAATACTAGACAATTTTTTTTTTTTTTAACCAAGGAAAAAAGCATGACCTCTGCCTTTCCTTCTCTTTCAGTTTGGAGTTACTAGCCAACAAATTCCTTGACTATGTCCTGGTTTCCTGATACATATTTACGGACAAGTACACATGCTCCAATCTATCATCTTTTTTCTGAGTATGCAATATTATCCAAGAATATTTCACAGCAAATTAGAAATCCAGATGAGTCATTGATTTCAACAGTGACCCAGATCTGACCATTTTATGTGTAAGAATGTTTTGTGCAAATATTTTACTTGGTTTCATTAATTCTTGAGCTGTGGGTTCCTCCTATTCAACATGTTGAGACCTCTGAGCAGGTGGATTGCCTGCTGCCCTTGGCTGGGGCTGAGGTGAGTGTCAGTGGTCACAGGCAATATCATGTCACTCTTGAACCAGGTAATGCTGCTTCTGCCTGACCTGCTGAGTATTTTGAGTGGTCTATATGGCATATAAGATCTGAAATTACACTTATATCCAACAGGAAATGCTGGAGTTAGTGTTTTCCTTATGCCATTTTATGAGTATTGAATCTTGTGGTTACGTTTTGGAAAAGGTTTTGCGTTCCAATGGTTAAAGATAAATGTCTGAGATATCTTAGGCTGGCATCTCTCAGTTCTACATCTTTAATGACATGCAGTCTGAGACAAGGAAACTTCCCCTGAATTTGTCGGTGTTTTTCTGATCTGCTGATTCAGATACAGCTGATGATTTGCATGAATATAAATGTTTAGATCAAAAGAACAGTCATTATGCTTTTATTGTAGAATCCTCCTAGCAATTTATACTAATTTCTTCCCAGAAAATTTCTTCTGCGTACAAAAATGTTGATCATTTTCAGAAAGGATGGCCTAATCATGAGGCAAACCTTATAAAGTATGTTCCATGATGAATTGGAGAAATACATTCATTTGTTTAATTAGATTTTAATTTCTTTAAATAAATCCTGTGCCGTTATTTTAAAACTAGTAATCAAACTGTTGCTCAGATAGAAGGAAGGGAAAAGGATTAGAGGCTTCAGTGAATAACGTTTAAGTTTCTGCACAATATCCTTGCTAAATCTGCTTCAGCATTTGCCTCTGCTTGAATCACACTGGTTTAGCTGCAGGGAACCCTGATAAGAGGGACTTTTATAATACATGGAAGACATTTAGATTATATGTAAAATATATTTACTTTCAAAATCAGTTACTTTAAATCTATAAAACACCCTTATTTTGTCATCACTGAAGCTGTTCCTTCCTAGAGGGTAGGAGCTCCATCCATTCCAGTGGCAACATTCCCATTGATTTTAGAGGTTTGGAATAAGACTTCTAATCCTTACCGTATTTGCTCAAAGTTATATTTTGCTTTGATACCGAAGTCCTCCTTTATACAGTATTTATTTTGTTTCTATATTAATTTAAACACCTTCAAAGCAATGCTGGGAAAAAAGATGAGTGGAGCACCTTATATGAGTCCACAATCAGGTTCTAGATATACTACAAACAGGTTTGGGTTATTACAAAATGGAGGAGAAGCATGTTTTCTTATTACCCACATTCTATATATTCACGTTACAGGTAATGGAATATTCTGCAGGGTAAAATACACTTCTTAATGCTCAGATGAATCAAAATTATTAAGCTTATATTTATCATAAATCAGAAAAACCATTGCATGGATATAAAATAGCAAAAGGTATGTTAACCCTATTACACATTGCTCACGTTTTTCTGAGGCTGAACCTAACCCAGTATCTCAGGTAGTTGTGAGAAAGCAGTAGAAAATTCTGGCTAAAGAGGCATTTTGAAAGTGTAAATGTAATAAATGACTAAATTGACTTCAAGTAATTAGTGCTTTTTTGGGCCAAGTTCTGTTCTCCATTTTAAAGCCTTACCAAGTTTATGTTGGTGTCCTGTGAACCAGGGACCTTTCTCTACCTCAGCTGCATTTTTGCAAACTATTTAAACCAGTGGAAATGACACTGCTGGGGTTACACAGATGAAAAAGAGGAGAAATTTTTGACCTCCTAAAGAGTGAGATACTAAGTCCAATTTAAAAGTGCCCTGATGACCAACAAGTTAATTCTAGCACTGCAGAGAGTGTCAGGTTCTCAATAGCTTCCATTGGTAAAATAGTTGTCATGGATAAACCCATTGCAAATACTGCAGGTTGTAGGCACCTATGGATGTAACCCTTCTGACTTCAGTGCACATGCACCTACATATCAGCAGAGCATGGCTCTCTGCATGCTAGGTTTACTGGACTAACATTTTAAATATTATCTGTGAGCAGTGACAATTTTAGTCTTCCATTTCACTTTGATTTTGCTGAAGAAAATGAATATTAAATGATTGTGAGATATTTAAATTAAAAACATGATAGAAAAAAATAATGTATTAGCATTGTTCGTGCAGCTCGAAAGAAAGATACTAAGTTGTCTCTTCCCTTGAAAAAATTGGGTGAAGAAACAAGTCTGACTACCTGTGTATTAATATGAACGTATTGTGCATGTGCCCAAGAATGACCGTAAGTTCTTAAAACATTGCAGGAACTGCGGAAGTTTGGACAAATGATAAACAACTGAGGAAATGATTTATTCTGGGGACTTTGGTTAAAAGGGAATTTCAGCAAAGTGGGAGGATGGGAGTTTAATAAATACACAGGCTGTATACACAAATACATCCACAAATGTATGTCACTGAAGGGAAAATGATGAGATACTGAAAACTGATGTGTGTTTTTAACCTTCTCCCATTCCATTCCATTCCAGCGGTTTTGCTTTCTAAGAGGCATGTTTGCACATCTGGTTGGAGGAGAGAGATTAGGCTGAAAGGACACCTCTCTAACCATGACTGAGGGAAGAAAAATCAGAACACATTTCAAAAACATACTGAATCGATTAGCCATATGGTTTCAGTGCATTTCATTCATTTTTACAGATAGAAAACAAAAAACTTCTTTTACAGGCCAACATTCAGCTCCGGGATTTAGAGACTGTCAGTGTAGAAATATCAGGGCATGACAAAATACAGAGTATCTGAGCTGGGTAGAATAGTCAGAACATGCTTGTTCACCGTAGCGCACCTGGCATTTAGACTCATTATTCATTTCCTTCTCTGGTCTTCCTTATCATAATAGCTGTTTTCCATGATATCAGACTCTGTCCCTGTTACGTTTGACACTGTATGCATGCACATAGCAATGCTACAGCGGGACTGTGATTCTTTCAACATAATCTGTTATTGTCTTTAACATACTGACCCTAAACAGTATTTTGGAATGTCTTTAGAGTGCTGAAGCGTAAGATGATAATTTGACTTTTTTTTACTGATTCTGTCAAGTGATTATGTTTGGTTAATCTATGGTCAAAGTATGAATAGTATTATGAACTTTGTTTTGCACAAAATCCTGGGAAAAGGAGATGGGGAATAGAGACACAGCAGCACAATTGACAGAATGCTACCGAAACATGATTATCTTGGATCTCAAGGGAAGCCAAGGACCATTCTGGGCAGTGAAGGGATGCTTTATACTCTGAGTATATTCTTACACTCCACCTCACTCCTTCCCTTTATGATTCTTGTTATGTGGGCTTGCTGCATCTTACGTAAAAGTTTGCTGTAAACTGTTTGGGATATGGAAGGTATCTTCCTGTGTGCTCCCTCAATTAAAATACTTAGTAAAAAGAAATAAGTTATGCATACAGAAAAAAGCATATAGGTATATAGGAAGGGCCAGAGTGAAACAGTGAAGCTATCCCTATTCAAATTCTGGGCAGGTTGTCTCTCAGATCCGGATCTAAACTCCATGATTCACAGCTTGATCTGTGGGTCAGCTGGTGGCAGCCAGCAGTCTAAACGACAGTGTAATGGTTAAGAGAGGATCCGCCTAGGAAAACCAGCAAAGCAATCCTGCTGCTGCCACCTTCCCGCCTTGTTATGGGAAGGAGTAGGTAATGTAGATGTGGCTTCCCCACTGCTATAGTGGTTGAAGGCACGCTATCCATCATCCTCAGGTCTGTCATGATATTTCAGGTTCAGTATTTTGGCTTAAGAATACCAAGTGGTGGTGTTTGTTTTTGGAAAAGTCAGCATAGTTTTCAATGAATGTCAGAAATTCTTGCTTCCTAAAATCACTCCCAATATTAAAACCAACTACTAACTCTTGGAAGCTAAATCCTACCCAGGATCATGTGGCCTTCTCTGAGCTGAAGGTTTTGAAAGAACCACTTACTGGTCAGGGTGGTGCTAAAAGCGCAGCTGAATTTAGGCAGTGGTTTTCATTTGTGTCCCTGAACCATGAGGACGTTGTTTTCTTTAAACATCAAGAAAGAAAAAAAAAGTTCATTGCTGCAGTGTTACTGGTAGCTTGAGGAGATGTTCCATTCCAAGCATTGTGAGGCCCTGCACCATTGGAAGTTTTCTAGGGACTGTAAATGGACATTGTAGGCAGAAGTCTATTTGGAGGCAAAATATTTAGCATTATTGACATTTCAGTTGTTTAGCAGCCCATTAAACTGCAGGGTAATTGTCACCTATTTCCTAACGGACACAGACATCCTTATTATTAGTACTGTTTTTGGAAGCATCTGTTAAATTTAATGGTAACTGGCAGTCTCAGAAGATGCCAAGGAAGAAATGATGGTAGAAATGTAACTGTAGTTCCATCCTTAGATCGTGCCTATTTGAAATCCGGAATTATAGGGTTTTTTTTCAAATTATTTACTGTCATTATTTAAATAACTTGTGGATGTGCTTTAATAATCACCATTTTTATATTGTGTGTGATCAGTTTGCAATTTTCATGAAGAAAGTAATCAGATATGATTTTGGAATAATACTTGACTTTATTTTGCTTTCTAGTAGTCCATTAATTGTGTTGATATTTAAAATTCAGACCGTTTTGATTGCATACACATGAAGTTAGGCATATTTTAGTTCCCATCCGCAGGTGTTAGCAAAATAGTCCTGATATGCTCTCTTAACCTCCTGTCTCCTGGATAATCTGCATAGGACTTAAGCAATTGGAGTACGCAGTTACTTTGGAACATCTCACCCCCAGAAAAGTAAGACTTATAGAAACATTTTTTCCACAGAAATTGGACTGGATACTTCAAGTGTCTTTCCTGGTAATTTCTGACCTGTATCAGAATTAGCTCAGATACCTTTCATTTCTGTTCAAAGAAATGCATGAGCTTGTTATTGAAAAGTTGTGGGTGGTTTATAAATTTCTTCCTTTAAACAAGTCTGTGAGATGATCAATCGACCACTGTATACTGCCAAAAGTCTCACAATTCAGCACTCAAACAACACTTTATTCATACAGAGCCCTTCTGTGCTCTATAGGTGACAGTGCCTGAGGAGGTACAGTAAGGGAAACAGAAGGCTCCCTTCCTCATCTCTAACGTGTTTGGCTGCAGACACTGCTAGGTAAGATGCCTTAAAATGGTGTGAGACACAGTGTGGCAGTTGTGTATTTTTATGTAAGACTGTTTATTTTTAAAGCCTAAAGGAAAGGAGGTAAAGGTTTCCTGTATTCCATAAATACAGCTAGGTCACTGGATAGTATAACCTTGTGGTTGTCCAAGAGGAAATTCCATGTAACTTTGTGTGATTATTAGACTCTGTCTCTCAGCTTGTTTTCATCATCTCCTGAAAGGCTGTTAGGAGAAAAGTGAAAGGTTAAAGAGAAGTTAGGGCTCGGTCCCAGGATGTGCTGAATGCTTCACGTATCCCCCGTTCCTCCGGAGAAGTTAATGGAAAGTAAAGTTCAGCTTTTCACAGCAGGTGCTTTGCACCTCCGAAGACCAGCGGTGTCTGCACCAGGAACATTTTGCTCCACTCCTTATGAACTTCATGAAATGGTGAAAAGAAGTTAAGAGGCACAGCCTAATAATCACTGGGGATACACTAAGAAATAGATGAAAGACCTCCATTGAACACTAAGGTGCTGAGGTAAATGGTTTGGGTGATTAGCATTAAGCACTCTTTAGCCAATATCCCAGCAGAGCATATCAGGAGAAGGATCTACAAGCAGGACTGCATTTTAGATAGAAGTATCACTATCAGTGTGAACAAATAAAGATCTGGTGGTTAGTCTTTGAAAATAGTCGAGTCTTAACCTCAACACACTGCCTGAAAGCTAATCTAGGAAAAGTAATTTTGTGTTCATAAACTGCAGGTTTATTTGGAATAGACACAATATGCTTCATGCTTCATTCTGCCCATGGTTGGGGCTGCAGTTTTTAGCTTGTTGGTTTTATTTTGGAGCAGGTGTCAGGATGCTACCTGTATATTATGTTTAGACATTGGGGGAAATTTTCATCCCGTTGAAGTCAGGGGAAGTTCTGCCCTAAAAATGCAGTTGGTCCAGATTTTATTCTAAGTGTTCTGAACATCTTAACATTGGCTCAGAGTCTTTTTATAAGTGAATGAAAAGCATCAAGTCTACGTGGTGCGTTTAGTCTATTTCCAGCACTGCCATAAAATGACTTGGATGAATATTCAACAAAATGTATTTTATAGGTACTCTGCATTCAGATAATTGACACTCAGTCTGTTCTTCCTGTCAGATATTTCAATGTGTATCTATAACAATTTTTTGGTAGTGTTTAGCCTTATGCTTTTATCAAAATAGTAAATAAATTGTCATACATGAGAGAATTACCAGCAGTGTTTTTCCTTCCAATGGAATATGCAGATTATAGAGTTGTGTACCTATGATGAATTTGAATTTATCCAGCTGTCCACTGCCAAGATCTTACTGGTGTTGCTGACATTCCTGATCCTTGATTCATTTAAATTCAGAATATTTCAATAATGTTGGCTTGACAACAAGATGATTTTCATTGAGTGTTGAAGAATGAAAGGGTTTCTGCCTTCCTTTGTCCCTTCAGAATACCAAACTGACAGTGCAGGTGGATGTTCTCTCCTCTCTGGTGGACGACTCAAATAGGTTCACTACTATCTCTAACAAATGCAGGAGTTTTATACAGCAGGATGGGAACACCAAGAGGGCACCATCACTCTGGGTGAAGATAAAAAAAGCCTCAGGGAGGTGATTTGAAATTTAATGAGGGGAGGTAGTCATACTACTTTTTTTTCTGTATTAAGGACTGTAGTCCATTCCTTGCTTTTAAAGATCTTAGATTCTGTAAGGGGGAAAATATTAGGGGAAAAAGGAAAACATCAAAATGTTTGGTAGTAGACTTTCATTTAATCCATAAACTTTATATTACTACTATGATCCAAGGGAGGCAAAAATTGAGATCAATTGCCCAAACTTTTCAAAGACCAGAAAACACAGGATGTGTCAATTGAACTCATTAGGATGAGAATAACTTTTCATTTTACAAGTGAATAACTGGGCATATTCAAAATACTAATGTATCACAGAACCCAAAAAACCCTAAACAATTAATTATATGAGCTAAATTTTATACCAGATGTTTTAAAACCAAGAACATTAATTCGGGGAGGACCTGGATTTCTCTGAGGAATGTGTCTCCTATATGCTGTTTAAACATGCAAAATATCTTTTGGTAGTCTGTTAGGTTTTACAACATTAGCCAAAAACTCCCTAATAATTTACATAACACAAACAAAAAGTAAGATTGTGACATGGGGAGACCAACATTTTCTCTGCTTATAAGGCAAAAATAGTCTTTACTGAAAATACATTTAAATTATATACTAAAAGAGCTTGTAGCTGGGATTTCACTTCAAAACTTATCTGTACAGAGCACATTATACTTAGGGAAGTGACTTGAAATAAATATACTATGGTTGCCATTAAATGTTCCCATTTGCCAACAGTTACCACATGAAACATCTGAGATCACAACTGTTTCCCCTGCAATTAGAACAGGATATATATTTGTGGTAATTTTGTGGTAACCAATGAGAATGTTCTTTGTGTGTGATTTCCACAGTTCTTGGACACACAGATTGGAAGGAACAAAACAAAACAGGAAACACGCTTAAGATTTGATTGGAATAAAAGTCATCCTCCCCAAAATCAAATCTGTACATTTAGCAGATCACTAACAAAAATACAGAGATGAAGAAACTTTTTACCTTTAGCTATTCAGCTTAACTTCCACTTTGCATAAATAGAAATGGATATATCCAAGCAATACATAATGAGAAGGTAAATTATGAAAAACACTAGTGCATAAGTCACACACCCTGTAACCCCAAGAGATACTGCCAGGAGTCGTATGCACCGTGATAATAAGCCCCCCATCAGTAAAAGTGTGTCAAGTAGGTCCGGTGACGAAATACTGAGCTATCTGCAGAGTGTGACCACCCCTACTTCACCATCAGGGAAGTGACTCTGTCCCATCGCATTTAACGGTGATTTTCATGTGCTGTCAGCAAAGATTTGTGTTCTTAGTGGCTGCATTTATCACAAGAAACAGCTCCTCTCTCTGCATGAATTTCTTTGACTCAAAATATTGCTTTAGGCAGTGAGCTGCTCTTTCCAGGTTACACTCTCATAAGGAAACGAAAAACAGCTCATCTTGTAGTGAGAACAGGTTTCTGATGTTTTCATCTTCTGGTGGCCCAGAAATACCAGGAAATCAGCCTCTTCAGAGGTAGGTACAGATGAAAAAAGAGGGAAAATTTTTTACTCCAATGGGTGAGTAAAGCTTCATTCAATCTCAACCAATTCAACAGTTCCTCAGTCTTTCTTCTTATCTCTCATGATTCCCCAATGATTTCAGATGGTTCTAAGATTTATTTCCTGTCAGTACAAGCTTAACAGATGTGCTGCATCAAATTCTCAGTCCAAGTCATACCAATTACAAGAAATTCTGTTCATTTGCAATTTTGCTCTGAATTGAACCTAAATATCAAATAAAAATGTAAAAAAGAACAAAGTCATATAATTACATGACAAGCAATTACCACATCATATATGAATGACACAAAACATCTTTTGGGCTAAATGTATTGAACTTTCACAGAATGAAAAAAATATGTATGGCTACCAGATTCCACTCTGAGTCTAAAGGACTTGATCACCACAGAATTCAGTATTATAGTTCTGAATCGTTCCTTTTTTTATGTAGAAGTTTGATTCCCTGACACAAACCCCAGCCATTTGGGTAAATGACTATATAGATCCCCTGTACTCAGTCGAATACTGTGCTAACCTTGCTCCTGTTGAGGCAGTGACCCAATTAAATATATAAAGTGACATTAGTCACACTAGATGCTCCTGCTATTACCGCGAGACGTATTCTGAAGAGCCTGCACACTTCTGCCGAGACATAACAAGGTGGGGAGCTGAAGCACTGTGCTTTGGTTAGGAATGCTGTCTTGTGCTGAATCGTTCCGTCAGACACTTATAAGATCTCACTAAAGGATTTTAAAAATACATGTCACTCCAGGAAAGCTTTATGGCTGGAATAACTTTGGAAGAAGTCTGACAATTTTACTAGCTTACGTTCTGAAGTGTTGGCTCTTTTGGAAGTTCAGTCACTTTTGGTAGGCATGTAAGAACTGATGAACAAACTGTATGGAGGAAGAACTAATACTCAGCTATGGTTATCTCCTAGTGATTTCTTTTTGTCGTATCTTGGAGATGTGCACCAGAGTCTCTTACTCTAGATGGTTGCAGAATATTATATAAACATAAATGAAAATAGCCTGGAAACCATATGGATTAAGTTTCATGATTCATACTATTTGGCAGATCTCCACTGGATGTAAGACCTCCAGACAGCTTTTGCCCAAACCAATAACAGAACTATAACTCCTGTAAAATATCAGATTTATTTTCATCAATAGATTTATTATTCTTGCATGCTGAAGTTTTCTATTTATCTCCCAGCAGGATAAAATACATCGGAATGAAATAACCACTCCCTTAACTCTAGTGCCAAGGAATATAATCTATATGTCCAATAAAGTGGCACCCTGCCTCTCTGCAGGTCTCCTGAATTATTTTACACTGTTCATTGCTTTTACCGAAGATGAGCCATATTTCACATAGCTTTAAGCAGAGATGTCCCACCCAGGTATACTGCTATTCAGGATTTGTACTCCTTTTAGGAAAGGGGAAATCTTTGGTTTTAAAGTCTTGTTTTAACCTTAAAAATCATCTTTGTAAAACCAACATTGTATGATCTGAATCCATGTTTCAACAGTTTGCATACAATGTTTTCTCAGTATATATGTAAGAATCATCGTTCCTGAGGCAAACTGGATTTGGCTAAACTTTTCTTTGGTGATTGTTAGCAGGCCATGTTCCAGATCAGATTCCTTGCACACATTTACACTTACATCAGACCAAATATATTTAACTGGGCCTTTGAATACATTGGAAATAGCATAAAATTAGCTTCTCCGGTAGTATTGTTGAAAGACATCATAACAACGTGATGTAAAAAACACATAGCAGGCTTTTCATGAAACTCTCTGTCTTTAAAATACACTGCAAAACACCTCTGTTCTGTTTGACATGTCTTTTCAGTATTTTCTTCTGGAAATTTGAAACCAGGTACCAGGTACATCAAAAAGAAGATGGCCTCCTCCTTAAAGTAATAAATATAAATAAATAAAAATGTGTCTGCTCTCTGAATAACCTGTGGAATATAAGTGATTTACTCTTCTAGTGTAGCAGCTTTAGTCCTGTCAAGAAGTAAGTCAACAGAACAAAAATGTAAAAGAAAAAAAGTGCTACACTCATTTCTCATCCCAATATTGTATTGGATTTATTCATTTCTGTGGGCATGACTTACAAATTTAACCAAAACCCCTCCAACAGTCCTGACCTGAATTGATCCATTGCTTGATTTCAGGTGGATAGATACATTTCAAGAAATATGACTGCAAAATAAATGCTTCCTAGTAGAACAATTTGGAGATATGAGTAGAATATAAAAGCATGTTGAATTAAAAAAAAGTTTGGACAGACCTGTTAAGTACAAATCTAGTTATGACATCAATGCAGTGATGGATAACAAGCTAATGATTAAAGAAATACTGAGTGATCTGTAAAAGTACCCTTATTCTCTCTATTATTTAAAAAAGATTTCAAATAATTTCTTGAATGTGAAAGGGCATTTTTCTGGTACTTAGCCCAGAAAAGTGGGCTGCAGAGCTCAAAGTACTTCAGGGCCTTCATAACAATTGTCTGCAGTAGGGTGAGATCCCTCTCTTTGAGCACCCCAGTGCATCAGAGATCCATACTATGAAGAGAAACTCACATATATGCCAGGAGTTTCTGTACAGTTCTCACTGTAAACAGAGACTAAGATTCTAAGTTTCCACTGCAGTCCGTCTAAAGCAGAACAGTGTGCATCCTTTTTGGCTAGACATTTCAGATATCTACTCTCCAGCATTGTGTTGAAGCATGGTAATCATCTGACAGGAGGTGTTCTGTATTCTTCTTATTTTGTGGGTTTTGTGGGAGTACAGTTGCTTTGCCACCTAATCAACTTCCATTAAAAAAAAATCAATTATGTTTTACAAAGCCTTTATAAAATGGTAGTTTGAAGAGAATGCAAACATACCTTCCAAAAGCAAAAGTGCCGCAATCAAAACTTTGAGTAAATTGTTTTATTATCTGTTTTTCCTTTAAAACTTATTTAAAACATTACTACCAAAGTTTGGTCAGAAAAAATAGCTAACTGCAAAACTATCTTTTTATTTTCAAGGAAGTCTGGTTTTATATGAAGATGATAAACATATATCTGGGCCTTCACTTACGAGTAATTTAAAGTAACCAGAATGACTGCTGCCTTGAAAGGCAGTCTGAGAAAGACATGGTGGTTTGTCTCATGAAGAATACATTACCTTCTTTTTAAATTGAAACCCACATTTTGAGTCTTTTTCTATTCACATGGTCTGCCTGACATTCTGAATATTCCTTTACACATTTTAAATCAGTATGGTTCGGTTGGTGTGAAGCTAAAATTATAGTCCACTGCCCGTGGACTCTGCAGTACTACTGGGTATAACCTGACAAATGTAGTTGGAGTTATGTCCCACCTTTTGCTGTACAAGGAAAATGTCTGGATTCAGTCGTGCTCTCTTTACCTTTCTGCATGTTATCATCAGCCACTGGAAGAGACTTCTTCTGACCCCTAAATGCTGAATCTGTCTCATACAGCTTCTATGGGGCACACAGTGCTTTCTTTGGGGTCCTCTGGGGCCTTGCTGGGGAGCCAGTGGTTATGTTGCTATCTGTTGTTTGCCTTCATGGTCAAAGAATGCTGGTTGAGCCGGGTTTGCAAATAAAAGTAGAATCTTTTATTAGACCAACTGTTATAGCTGGGTAAAGCAAACAGGCTTTCAAGCGGCTAAAATCTTCTTCAGGCTAGACAGAAGTTTGTCCATCTTTTCTAGCTATCTGCCGAAAGACGTTATTTCTAACTGCAAATTTTGTGTGATCTGGATGTGGAGCACTTGTAAAGGTTTCATAGTCACTATACTTGAAATATCTTGTTTTACCAACTACCTTAAATCACAGTGAACTCAAGTAAATTAAAATGTAAATAAAAGCATTCGTTTATGATGTCCAAAATACACAATGCAGTTGTCGATTTTTACAAAAAAGGTGAAAAAATAGAAGAAAAGCTATATTTAACCTGCTTCCATGAAGTTAAAATTTAAAGATATCTCTTTCTCCTTCACTGTCTTTATTGTAAGGCATCAGACTTGCCATCATTTGTCATACATTGCTCTTCAAGTGGGAATCTTGACAGAGACCCTTTTTAGGTAGAGCATATTACAACTATTGATTTTAAAATCCTGGTAAGGATCTAGTTAAATATAGTGTTTTTCTTGATACTTTTTTTCTTCAAAAGCCCATTTACTTCTAGAATTAACTTATTTGACAATAATAATCTCATTCCTATACCTAAAATACAATACAACACAAAATAGCTGCCAAACTACACCTTGTTTCTTAGTCCTGTTTTTGTACAAAGATCTGGGAACAAGCAATTAGTCAGCTTCTAGAACTGATGCTGGTCAGAGGGGTCATAAATTATTGGTGATTGAATCCTGATCAATATATCACCAGAACATTACAGTAAAAGCCTCGGGGAATGCGATCAGTTTGCCTATGTTGCCAAGTCATAATCTTTGGGTGAACGTATTTCCTACAACATCCTGAGTGGCTGACCGCTTTGGTCCAGATTGTGGGCCAAACATGAAAGCCAACAAAAAAGGTGCACAATTTTCAAGGATTCCACCACTGGCAATGCACTGAATGTAATGCTGAAAGGGGATTTAATTCATCATTCAACCTATTAGATTAATAAAAATATTTTTATATATAATGCATATGAAATGGGAATATTTTCTGTGTATTGGAGCTGTAAATACCTTTTCACTTTACCAAGCCCTGGACAGCACGATTCAGTGGAGGGTAAACAGAGTTAATTGCTCCTAGTTTTCTAATCATTGCCCAGTCTCCATGGTCTATCTAATGACTCTGAATGCAAAGCCAAGCCCAGGTCTTGGCTTGAAATTCCCCAAAACTTGGTAGTGTCAAACCTGATTTTTTTGTCAGGTTTATATGTAATTTTGTTCTCATATACCTGTATTTTAAACTTTTTTTTTTAGCATAACTAGACATGTACTTTGAGACGTGCTTAACAGGCAATGCCAGAAAGTCCAAACCACAATGTTCATTTGTTCTTTTCGGTGGTGTAAACCTTCAATTAGAGAGTAATAAGCTGTTACCTTCTATAGGGCATCTTTAAATACTTGGTGTTTACAACATAGTACTTGTATATATTTATGTAAATAGAGTTTTATTAGGGAACTCTATGCACCTCATGGCAGGCACTGTTGTAAGTTAATATGGTAGAAGTAAAAAGGAACTGAACAGTGTGTCCTTGTTTCAAATGACAATAACAGATTCAGATTTCAGGAATATGGACTTCATTCTAAGAAATACTGAGAATCATCCTAGCCAAAAATATTGCTAAAATGCATGGCTAATCAACACTTATTGGCTTGAAGCCAATTGCAAGAAGCTGAAATTATTCCTGAAGTTTTTACTTTTGCTCAAGTGAAAAGTCAAGAGTCACTGTAGCTTTTGGATTGATTTTAGCTTAGGATTTCCATTTCTCACTTCCCATCAGCATCCCTGGGAGTACAGTGAGGCACAAAGACCTAAAGTGGGTTCTATGGGCCACCATGGTACTCCTGGGTATCCATAGATATTGTTCTTTGTTCTGTATCTTGGTTAAAATGAAGAATGTGATTTCATTGTAGCTGAACAGGTACTGTCTATGCTAAACCTCCTTTGTTTAATCCAGCCACAAAAGGACTCAGAGGAACTATCTACTTCAGAGCTCAAAGTGCTTTAACAGTGTGGGCTGTAAATTGATAGAAAACATTCCTAAATATGTGTTTTCCTTTCTTGTTCTTACTGATTGCATTTTTAAAATTATAGTGGTGGGTTTCACTAATGTGCCTTCTGCATCCATGTGCATCTATGGGCATTTTGAGGGGCTGAGATTTTTTTAAACAAGTGCCATTCAAAAATCACTTGAAAGGTTAGGTTCCTGCAAAAGGCTTCATCTTAAAAAGAGTTTTAAGGCAAGAAAAATAATATCACCTCATAGCAATAATTCATGTTTTAAAATACAAGCCATTTCGAGTCATCGAGCACACAAGAAAATTATAATCTTCAACTATTTTAACTAGTCATTCCTTCCTGCCTTCTTTCCTTCCTTTCTCACATTTTGGAAACCAAGTAACATTCTTCCTAAAAAAATTACCTAAAAACTGTTCTTGGCTAGCCATTGTGTGTGCCGAGGTTTCGATACTGAGAGCATGTTAATGGCCAAATTATAAACCCTTGAGAATTAGAATTCAGAAGACAAACATTAACAGACCCTTAACTGCAGTAGCACAAACCAAGATGCTATAAATTATGGGGTGGTGGTGTTAAAAGCACTGGCTTCCTGGTATCTGGCACCCAAAACCTTTTCATTTGGGTGTATATCAGGCTGCAGAGAGGTTGCCACTTGCCACTTGGCCAGTGTTCAGCTGGCAGAGATGTTTGTTTAAAGTTCAGGCCAATCGATGGCTCAGGCCTGCAACTGAATATTTTGTTGTTATGCCATGAGAAATATTTACCCTTCTCTGTTTTTTTGTCCTTCCTTCAGTCATTCACTCTCCTACCTAGGATTTCTGTGTGAGACAATACTTGCCAGGTTTTGCAGCTATATGTGTGAACAATTCTGGCACGGTATTTTAATGAGTTAATTTCCATCTTTATAAATGTACATGCAGTCAGGATAGCTTTATGGATTTCTCATGGATCATGGGCACGTACTTGTGGTATGCCTTCCTTTGCATGAGCCCATGCTGTGTTTGATGCCAGGGTCAAAAGGAAGCTTTGAACACAGGCTTCTCAAAAACTTTGCCGTTGCAGACTTCACTAAGCTGAAATTGTCAGTAAGAGGAATTTTTATGTCCTCTGTCGACCAATAGCTACAAGGTGACACAACTCTGTCTATGCTTTGTGCAATAGCGCAGGAAGTTTAGCATCACTGTTCCCACATGCTGTTCCTGGGTATGGGAGCAGCAAAGCTTTTGGATACAGTCAGCCAAGCCCAGCACATGGCTTTTAGCATGTTCTTTCCAAAAAAGTAAACAAGGGGCCTACTCTCTATGCTTAGCTCTGCCTCAGGTGAACTTTCACATACATGAAATGATTGTCTGCATACCGAACTGAAATACATCACACTTAGCATGGTTGTTTGCTGGTCTGGTATAATTTTGCTGCTTATCACTAAGGGGCACACTCTTCATATTCTTTGAACTGAACCAGGCAAAAAGTACCTAAAGCAGGGAATGCTAGAATGGGTCATAAACAACTTAAGCATTGCTCTTGTACCTATTTATTCCTTCCATTGTATTTAAAGTGTAAGAAAACAGCTGTGAAATGTATTGCCCCTTTCTAGTGAAGAAAAACAGCCCAACTCTTGTCATTTCTAGAATGCTGAAACCCCTTTCCTGAAGAAACAGCTCACGTCCTCTGCGTTGCCACTGGCAGGTGCCATTCTGCCTTCTTAGAGCTGGATGGAAATATTCCACCAGACAGAGATCTTGTCTAAGGTAAGATTCTTCTCCACACAGGGTTTGGGAGTGACGTCTTAATAGCAGTTACAGGATCAAGAGTTAAACAAACAGAATTTCTCATGAGCAATGTGCTGCGATGTATCAGCAGCTCCTTCCTCGCCTTGTCCTTTATTGCTCTGTTGGTTGCCTGGGTCTGACACTGAAACCATCCATAAGTAAGAACCGAATATGGCCAATGCAAAATGAAGTCTCTTTTGGAGACTTCCAAAGACATAAAGGGAGAATCGCATTTTTACTCTGCATTTGACCCTCACCCACTGTTTTTTGTTTGCAAGTATGCTGGGCAAAATAGATCAGTGTATGGGAGAAAAATACCTGGGTTTTAAGAGATTTGTATTTATTGTCTCACTGCACTAACAAGGTACTTATTAACTTGCTTGAGGCCAGACTAGCTCTCAGTGAAGACTGAGTTTCACTAGATTAGGCTTCTCAATGCTTACTAGGCTTTACACATGTTCATACAACTGCACCTTTGCCCTGTGGAAGGACAAAAATGTCTACCATAGAAATAACACAGAACATGGTTAGACAAAGCCAATGAATATGCTGCATGGTGACTCTGCAAAATACTCTCTCTGTTAATTTGAGGTGGAACTGTAAGTACTAACACAGGTAACAAACCTGAACAGTCAAGAACACTAAACCCTGAGTCATTCTGTGTTTAATCCTAGGATGCATCTCTGATAAGACATGTTACTTGCTTCCAAATGTTGGGAGATTATTTGTTTGGAGTCCACTGTTTGTGTGCATAAAATCTTCCTCCAGCTGAAGTCTTATTTACTTATTTGTAAAACCATCTTGTTGCCCTGAATGTGATCAGCTGTGTTGTCAGATAGCAGTGTCTTTAAATCAGCTGAAACTGATTAAGAAGTCAGTTACTGAAAGGGCAACAAGTTACACAGGAGAGTAACACTGAAGAATTGAGGGCAGTAACTTCTTAAACTGCTCAGATGTCATCTTCTGGAGCACATCTGGACTCCATCCATGTAAACAGTAGTCTGATGAAGAGCCCTGTTCCAGGAATAGCCTGTGTCCTTAATTCATGGGCTAATAAAGATGACAGAGAATTAAGTGTAATCAGCAGTTGTGCTCTACACAGTCCCATGGGAAGCTGTAAAAGTGGTAGGTCAGATCTAATTCCTCACTCCAACACATAATAGATTGCCTCCTATTGTTTTTGTTTTGGTTTGGTTTGTTTTTCAAAATCAGTGAGATGCAGAAGTAAATCCCTTGTCTTTAATTAGGACAAACTTAAAGCTAAATCTTTGTATGAGAATAATGTGGGAACATACTGGATAGCTTTACATGTAGGAAATATCAGCTATTGCTCTGTTCATTATTTGTAGTATGTGATATTCTTGGCACGTGGACAAAAACCGTGGTAAACAGGCAGGGGGAATGGTAACATTTAATATTGACCCTTGTACGTGATTTATTCATGTGTATATTCACAGGGCAAGTAACCAGAGCTACCTGATGAAGTAAAGCAAAACAAATCTAGACTGCTTATAAGGAAAACATTACTTAATTGCAGCAAACTATTAGACTATGGAATAGCTTCCCACAGGGAAAACAGGAAGCTTATTGTCTGAGTCATTTAAAAAGAACTTCCGTAAAGCTCTGGAAAATATAGTGTAGAAACAATAACATTTTGGGAGAAGATGGAGCATACTGCTTAACATGTCTCTCTCTAATATCTATGCGTTTGTAATTTTGAGCCAGATTCTAAAACTGAAGCTTAATATTCTCAACCGCAAAGACCTCTAAATTTGTTCTCAGTCTGATTCCAGTTTAGAACTGAACTCTGAAATTAGGAAGCCCAGAAGTAAAGCAGGGTGCATCTTACACAAGGGAGCCCAAAGCCAAGGTTATGTCTTAATTTGAAAAAATGGATCAGGTTCTTCTCTAGTAGAGGTGTATTTGCAAACTTTCAAGAACCTGAACTGAGTCAAAAGTGGGTTGGGAGCGAAGTTAGAGTTTTATGAATTTAGGTGAAAATTTGCAAAACTCAGATAAAACCTGATTTGACAATACTGGCTGAATTCCACTTTTACCCTTTGATTTTGCTAAACGTCAAGCCAAGGGATTAAAAATACATATGGTCCAAAACTAGAACATACACAAGAAGTCTTGGAAAAAAAAAAAAAAAATTGCATTTGTTCAGATGCACCCAATACTTGTACATAAATAGTACTATGGTTCCTTCTTACCAGTAATTACAGAAACAGTTGTAAGAAAAAATTAAATGAACTGAAACATAACGCAAAACTCAAGAAGAGTTCATAAAAAGCCCTGGCAGCTTGGTTACTTTTGCTCTCTATAGCATTTTTCTTCATCCACTTTTTTTCTGGTGATACCAGTGGCAAAAAGAACTAAACTTGAACAAAGTAACTGCCACTGGTTAAAACTGAGAATTTCAGAAATATCAGAAAGGAATCCTTCTATCAAATTTCCAGACAAAATTTTAGAAAATCAAAATTATCCAATGCTTTATTATTGTTGCAGGATTACAAATCATTCTGGAAACTTCAGCAGTGAACTAAAAATATTATTTCTTCCAAAGGGTTACAGTCTAATTTAAGCTATTAATTGAAGGAAAGTCAACAGAAAAATAAGAACAGGAATGGGACAGAAGAAATTTATGAGAAAAACATGTTTGTCTCATTTCTTGTGATAGATTTGGTACATAATATGCTTTCCTTCTAACTCTACAGGCATTACGTAGCCATAATTATAGAGGGTTTTTTTCATTATTGCTTAGCTAAAGCTGTAGAAAAGCCCAGATAAATTCTGTGGAGATGGTTTGTTTTGCTTTTAAAAATGCAGAACATATATATTTTCTCCCTAAGTTTGCAAACAAGCCTTATGTTGTAGTTTAAGTTCAGTTTTTTTCAGATTTTTCTGAAAGGCTGCCTGTTTTAGAAACAAAATATTTTGAAAATTATTAATTATTCTTCACAGTTCCTTTGAACTTTTCTGTTTTAATGCTGAAGTCTGAACTGTCTGTCATTAAGTACTGGTGATAGTACCTGCAATAGAGGATAGGTGCACTTAAAGTTACAAAAGACTTACTTTGTTTTTCCATCTCTTCTTCCTTTTCATCAAGGTATATAAAATTAAAATAAGCTAATTTGATGACTACACTTTGCTGTGAAGACGGAACATTTTGCTATGAAGAAGAAAACCATTTTAGTATAACGAAGTTAACATATGAAAGGAGTAGGCAGTGTCTAGGAAAACAGAAGAAAAATTTTGTAATAAGAGTTCTATTGTGGTACTCATTTTTAATTTACACTTGAAAATAATGAGCACCACCTCAAAATGGAAGTGTTAACATGCATTTCATGTTGTTGACAATTCCTGACTAACAGAGAGATTAAAATTTCAGGAAATCTCAAATTAAGAGATTGCTTCCATTGTGATCCATTCTATTTCTGCCACTCAAAATTCACTTACATAGGAGTAACATCTATTAAAAATAAAGATGAGTGAAAACAAAATGCGAAAAGTAACTTTATCTTTGAACAGAAGGCAGGAACATACACAACTATGGAGAGCACACTTGAAAAGCTAACCAGAACATTATTGGAATAAGATTGAAAACAAATGCTTTCAGCAACTTTTGCTGGGCAGGGCTGCCTTTTCTCCACAGATTTCTTTAATTTTGCCTTTGCTATTGGGCTTCTTTTTACTGTCCAACAACTTACCTAATAATTGGAAAACAAATACCAGCCCTTAAAAAATATGACCACGTGCTTCCACATGGCTGTATATGAATTCAGAAAACCAACTCAGTCTTTCTCATGCATGCAAATAAAGCATTTCTTTCCTGTGATCAGTTAATCTAGGAAACTGTGGTTATCAGCTCTGCCTCTTTTACTGCATGCAGACTAGAGTCTGGAGAACGCCAGCTAGTCTTGCAGTAGCAGTTGCTGAACTAGAAATTAGCTTGACTTTCAATCTGTGATACTAGATTTAAAAAAATAATAATCATCGCTCCTGATGTGGAAGACTATAATCAAAGACTGAGAGTAGTATAACCTTTTTCTATTTAAATATTAAAAATTGTCTGTTGGTATGTGTGGCTAGCACTGGTAATGAACAAATCTCTTTTGGTTTTGGTATGGGAAGTTCCTGCTATGGGATTACAGGAGACCAAGAAAATGTGCATTAAACAGCATGGAAGTTCATCAGGCAGTAAAACTGGACTTTCAACAGCATGAGAATAATTTTTGTTGCATGTGGTTTGTCATCTCCCTTTCAGATCTCGGCAGGAATATTTCAAGAAAAGCCATGTTAATGTTAATTGTATTCTTCCTGTTTCAATCAGAGTCAAGTCTAAAGGGAACCTAAGTACAGGAAAGATAAAAGATTACCTAAAATTTCTGAACCCTGGAGAAAAAAAATCTGCATTTGGAATATATAATATGAAGGTAAGTGCTGTTGGGGAAGTTTTCAGAACCTGTTTATCAAAGCTTAAAGCACATACATGCTCAGTTGTGGTCCCTACTGAACATATTCTGATAGCATATTTATGAAAATTGGCACTATGGTTGTTCATAATTATGATAATCTCTATTTTTAGAGCACCAGCAATGTCTTACGTACTTCATAGATTTATACAGGAAAAAGATCCTCTGTCGCAAACAATTTACAATTCCAACGGGAATTAATGTCACTAAGTTTATTTTATACCAGCTGGATCGACCATTCTGAGATGTTGCTCAGAGAGCAAAGGATTTTTCTTGAAACGTGGGGTGTAAGCACCTGGCTAAGTCTAAACCTCACTTAAAATTAGTCATGTGTTTAAGTATTCTGCTGAATACTAGTACTTAAATACTTTACTAAAGTAGGCCTTCAGATTCAACCGTTATTTGTGTTACCTCACGATGCTTGCAAAGGAAATTAAAGGAAGAATCTGAATTTGGAGAATATGATGGGTTAAGGACTGGATTTTGAAATGGAAATTAAAGTACTCTGACAGCTTTGTGGAGCTCTCTGAAATTTAGACTTTAAAGCAAGCTATTTACATTTAAAAATATGTTTTATTTAGATATTTAAAATAAATCTCCCAAGAGCTTAGTCTGCATATAGAAATTGTATTTAAAATACATACATATTTATATGTATGACTTGTATTTGAAAGGAGAGCAAGCATTGGGAATAGTATACACTTACTGCCAAAAGCTAAGTCTGTTAGAGCAATCATTTGGTCCACCAGAAATGCACTACTGCAAACAGGGCTACCTTGTGTCTGGGGAAAAGGAAGTGGCCGTATTGAAAAAAGCAGCAACTACTGAACAGCCTCTTCTCTGTATACTTTTGCCTAAACAAGGAAAATACCTGACAACATGTACAACAGAGAGGCTTCGGAGAAAAGTAACAAAGGCTAGTCCAAACCTAGCACAAAAAGGGACGGATGAAAGACAATTTCTAACATGTTATTTCTAGATGATCAGGTATACTGACAGATGAAGTAATTATTTTGCAGTTTCGAGTATCTAACTTGAACTTTGGTCAGTTAAATGTTGGATGAAAATAGGCAGCGTATTAGGTATTTGTCCACTGAGTGGACAATATGGAGGATGACAATTATTTATGCATTTTAGCCAGAAGCTCCCCCAGACAGGTCCAGTTCCTGCTCTGCAGGAAGTACAAATTTGAGTACAAATGAAAAGATTTTACACTCAAGCAGGAAGATCAGAGATGACAAATGCATACAGATAGATGGGGCAGAAAAATAAGTAGTCCATAAGTGTGGTAGTCAGTATTGTGAAACGGTCTCTGAAATATTCTTTAGGATATAAAGTGTCATCGTAATTAGTTTGTGAAACACAAGATGGGAACAAATTGTTATTCCACGGATAGTCTCTCTAAAGGAACGTATGCCTGAAGACATGACTTTGCTGCTTGAACAAATCCTGGTCACAGACATTCTTGAATGTGTTGTTGGCTGAATGTAGCTAAGCCAGTTTCTGAACTATAACTAATTAGAGGGACATCCATTTGCTGAATGAAAGTGGACTGAGAGGACACTAAGTGTTTAAATCCCTTCCCGCAGTGGTGTGTGCATCCTTCTAACAGTTAACTTCTAACTAGTGGAAAGCACTTTTCAGACCTTACCTTTTCAGACATATTTAGCATGCCAATGTTATAAACAGCGTAGGATTTGGAAAGACGTGAAAAAAGCCCTGTGATATAGTTGCTGTGTTATAACATTGAGCTTCTAAAACACAGCAGTATATTTTTTCTGTGGTGCAGCTAGCCAAGCATCTCGCTGCCAGGTTTCCATGATCTCCTAGGGTAAAATGGTAATCATTTAAGAGTTTGAGTCCTCGATACTGTAACTAATAAGGAGCCACAGAACACAGAGGGAGGGTAGATCCACAAAATTCACCTGTGGAGGAAAATGGGGAAGCTTCTGTACACTCCAGCTTGTAGAGCAGAACTACTAAACTGGCTCTTTGTTTGGTCTTGACACAGTGCCTACTAGCATAGCAGTACAGCCTTAAGGAATGTTTTTGCTATCACATGCATAAAAGCATCCAACCAAAAATATAATGAATGCCTGCAATTTATACATAATTCACACATTTGTATATATTTGAGGGTATATCCTATTTTTGTGACCAATTCACAGGCATGAATGCATACATGTGTGCATGCATATGTGCAGTTTTGATTTTCTCTTTATGAAAAAGGCACTGTGGGAGAATTTTATTAACAGATACTAAAATATGGGCCTCTCAGATGCTTCGTACAAGTGTTTCACTTCATTTGTACTCAATGGGACATTCAGAATATAGGAATCTGACATGGCTCTTCACCATGTATACACGTTGGTATGTTGAGCTTTCAAGGGCAACATTCCTTATTTGAAAATTTAATTCTGCCTACTGATTTGGTTCAGTTTAGTGTCACAAAACTGTGTGATAATTATCAGGAGCTCTGAGCTTTAGGATCTTCTTTCTTCTAACATCCATGAAACACTTGCTTTGTGCGCCTCATTTTCCCTAACTGAAAATTTTAGTTGTTCAGTTGTGGAAGTAGAAGGAGAAATGGTAGCACTCTGATCAAGAGTTGCTGAATAATTTGCTCCATGATTCAGAGGAATGGTATGAGGAATAATCAAGAGCCAGTACCAGCAGAGACAATGGGAGCCTCTATTGGAGGTTAAGATACAGAAAATGTCAGGAAAAAGAAAGACTGACGTTGTGGCATTGTTTCTGTGAATTATACCTGAATTCCCACATTTGTCCTTGTGACTTGTTCTACTAATCAATCTTATAATGAGGACTAAAACCTTGAGCTGGCATCAAAAACTAATTGCGAACTAATGAGCAGTTTGGGTATAACCAAGCTACACAGAAAATAGACATTTTCATCTGCGAACCACTGCAACTGGTGAGCTACTTTGAACAGTGCAGATCAAGAATCCTAAGACAAGGGAGTGAGAGCTCTTTTAAAATCGTCATTTAGCAATCAGGCAGTACAACGAAGAAGAGTAAGCTGGCATCGAAAACTAATTGCGAACTAATGAGCAGTTTGGGTATAACCAAGCTACACAGAAAATAGACATTTTCATCTGCGAACCACTGCAACTGGTGAGCTACTTTGAACAGTGCAGATCAAGAATCCTAAGACAAGGGAGTGAGAGCTCTTTTAAAATCGTCATTTAGCAATCAGGCAGTACAACGAAGAAGAGAGTATCACACTTTGCAATATAGCTTAATGGAAGAACACATCTGACCATACCAGTTGATGGGCAACTCCTCCTTCTTACCAGTTTTCCGTTGCTACACAATCCATATAACTGGTCCTCTGTCTTATGATGCAAATTTTAGCATGTTTATAATTTTCAGATATGGAATATGGAATTCTCTCTGTTATTATGTTCTTGTAATAGTTTTCTTAGAAACTGTAACATTCTGGCCTAAGAATGTTTGACTTTTCTTAAACTTAACACCAAGTGAAATATAAGAGAGGCGTTTTGGTCCAGATGCATTGCCCACAATCAGGAAATGTTTTTCCATTTTTGTTGGTATGAGTGAAGTCAAAAGTGATTTTACTTCTCTGGTAAATTATTCTAACTCTATTCATGAGAACGGAAGAGCTGACTCAAGATGAGAAATCCTTGTATTTAAAATAGAGTGAATTGTCATGGTTTAACCCAGCAGGCAGCTAAACACCACACAGCCGTTCACTCACTCCTCCCCAGTGGGATGGGGGAGAGAATTGGAAAAAAGGTAAAACTCGTGGGTTGAGGTAAAGAAATTTAATAGGACAGAAAAGGAAGGGAAAATAATAATAACGATAAAAGAATATACAAAGCAAGTGATGCACAATGCAATTGCTCACTGACCGAGTCCCAGCTGGTACCCGAGCAGCAACTGTGCCCCCCCGGCCAACTCCCCGCAGTTTTTTGTTCAGCATGGCGACATACGATATGGAATATCCCTTTGGCCAGTTGGGGTCAGCTGTCCTGGTTTTGTCCCCTCCCAGCTTCTTGTGCACCTCCAACCTCCCCACTGGCAGGGCAATATGAGAAGCACAGCACCGTACCAGCTACTAGAAAGAAAATTAACTCTATCCCAGCCGAAACCAGGACAGTGGATAAATAGCAGGAAAATAGCAGACTGATGATAAGTCTGAAAGTGTGAGACGTACTACCAGAGTGGGTCATTGACAACAATGGAGAGGAAACATCCAGAAAAACATGGGTGCCAAAGGAAGAAATGCTGGCAAATAAAGTGAGAACCAAACGACTGTCTTTTATAGCTGAAAAAAGTGGATAGGATTTTTGGTCCTTCTAGGCTGACATGGAAGCAACAAGTCCTCTTGACATGGCCCAGCCAAACAGAGGAGATACAAAACTGACAATCTGTCCCCTTGTGGCTTTAAAGGAATCCAAGGAATGTTTGGTAACAGTAGAGTGTTTAATCCTTGTTTGCCTTATAAATTCCAGTTCTCGTCATTGCATTTAGCCTACCTAAATTACTTACATGTTTTCAATTGGAGAAAATTATTCTTCACTTTCCTCTCTTAATTTAATTGAAGGATTTCTCTGTTGTACAAAACCTATTTGGGAGGTTTTTCGCACCAAAGGTGGCAATATTTCAGGTGCAAATGAATTGTTTCTTTTCAAAATACTTTTGAATTTTTGTAGATTACAGGTCCACATAGACACAGTAATAATAGAAAAATAGACCAATTTAAATCATTAATGCTGACTGCATTCTGAGTGCTCAAAACAGGCACAGATTCAGCTGCCTTTTTATTATCTAGAAATTTCCGAGGAACCTATTACATATTTAATTCCAATATTCAGTTGTTTTTTTCATTAAGTTCATTGCTGTTTCTGCCTCTGGATCATATACCTCAGAATTTTGTTGTGGTTTTATTTCCTTCCTTTGGCCATTCAATTTCAGAGTCACATTTCCAGCTATTTCCATGCTTGCCACACCTCAGGTATTAATCTTAAACTTCCCTGTACAACTCTGACAGAATGGCATTTTTAAATTGATGTGTGTAGTCTGGAAAATGTACGCACTGATGAAGTCTATTAGTAGCACAGACAAAAGCCTTATTTGAATCCCAAGGTGGGCTTATTCTACTAGGGATGAGCAGATGGTTTGGAAGGAATCCAGGACCACCCAAACCCATTGTCTCCTAGCCTGCTACACTAACACCAGGTATTTTCAAGTCAATTTTGCCACAAATCGTATCAGAACGCAAATATCCTCATGCCACTATGCCAGCTTACCCCTAATTTTGTTTGCTTGATTTTGCAGCGTTAACAGTTTTACAAGATATTTCATTGTGGTTTTTTAGGTTTTTTTTACATTTACTTTTGAAAGTGGACATTGAAACACCCAGAAACCTCTTCATGTGGCATCATGCTGAGAACTCCATTGATTACTGTCAGGATGGAGGCTTTAGATTCACTACATAGACCTCCACCACTCAAATTAATAAGGAATACCTGATTGCAGTAGTAGGATATAACTGTATTTGTGCAGTAGCACTTCAGTCATGAATTTTACATCTGTTTATTGAGAGTGGAAATCTATTTATGTTCAGCAATTTTGGATTCCCTTCCATGTTTTGCAAAGAAATGTGAACTAGCTGAGCCAAACTCTTCTTCCTCTTATGTCCTAGCCTGTCCACCAGGTTGTGTCCCAGGCTCGTCTCTGCTTCCAGCTTGCTGTCCCATTCCCCCATTTTTCTCACTCTGACTCCACTCTTTTCCTCATGCTTACCCTTCCCACCTTCATCCTTCACAGTTTCCATATGTCTTTTCCATTTCAGTTCTTTTCTCCCCCGTCAGCTCATACCTAATCCCTCCGTAGCCTGGGTGTACAGAGGGGGCTGCCTTCCTTTTCACTGCGTGTGTCAGGTCCTGAGGGCACTAACGGGCTTTCCTGTCCCTGACCACCCCCCGGGGCTCCCCCACCCTGCCAACAGCCCAGGACCCCACGACAGCCCCTGCCCCAGCGATGCCGCAGC
>NW_009216263.1:0-15014 GCF_000690835.1 Fulmarus glacialis
GCTGCGGCTGTTGCAGACCTGTCCCATCGAGACTGTCCCGCAGCTAAGATAAACGCGACTTTTTTCCTACTTGTGGGAGTGCAGATGGATTTTTGTCCTTACTGTGTGCTTAGGTTTTATCTTGTATTTTTATCTTGTGGTGGTAGTGGTGTTCTTGTGCTAGGAAGTGTCAGCAGTTGAAATACAAATTACAGAGGTCAAACATCTGTAGGACTCGGGTTTAAACAACCCCGCTTCAACCTGAGGAAAGCATAGTATGGGAAGAGCTAATGTGTTCTGTGTAAGGTACTGCTGAGATGGGAAAAGCACTCAGGGGAGCCAGGCGCCCCGCGCCTGAGGAAAAGGTATAGAAAATGGCTCATCTTTTTGTCTTCCTTAAAAAGAAGAGGCAAGAAGGACTGTCATCGTGCAAGCTCCTGTCATGAGTAAGCTGCCCGCACAAAAACGCTGCTTGTAGTGCAAACCTAATTACAGGCTTGTAAGGAGTGACGGTAGCCTTTGAAAATGCAGAGTTAATGAAAAAAAGTAGGCAGCTGTGGCACCTGCCTGGCCAACTTGAACTGTTTGTGTCGACTTTCTTATTGTTTAGTATTGCTTAAAAATGAAGCTTGACTTGTGGTTTTTTTTTTTCCCCCTTACATTTTATGATGGTAATATGCTGCAGTAAATCCTACTAGCATAAATAAACTTCTATAGGGTAGAGGTTGACACCTTTTTAAGATAAATTTTGGAAAAAGTGTTGATGTGGATTAAATTCTAATAGTAATGTTTAGGAAAGAATCAGCATTCCAGAAACAATTAAATTTACAATTCAGAAAGATCTATAATCATTTATGGGGGACAGCTGACTTAAGATGCTCTTGTGGCCTATGATTCTTACTCTGATCCCTTAAAAAAAAAAAAGTGTATGTTGCAGTTTTGATTTATTTTTTCTTTCGATGTTAAGAGAAGATGTTCCTGAGCTACATCTAGAGAGCCTACCTGTAAGGAAAAGCCTAGGAGAATAATTTTTTTTGTTAATATGTTTAAAATAAAAAAATGTTAGAGAGGGAATCGGCTAAGGATGGGCCGAGATAGCAAGACTTGATGTTTGCTCTATTGCTAATTATTCTTTCCTGTCTCACTCTGAAAATTTTGGAGTCCATTGAAATTTGATTACTTAGCCAATATAGCATTCTTAGTTTGAAGATTTGCAGTTGTCAGGATGTTTGTTTTGATGGTAATTGAAAAACCATTTTCAAAAATGAGCACTTAATAAGTTATTCTGAAGAAATTGCCCTGGATAAACAATAGCTAAAAAGATTTTTTGCAACTGGTTTATGAAATCATAATGCATACACATCATATGCCATAAGGAATATAGTAAATGCTTTTAGAGTCACTTTATAGGAAGGATATAGGGAATGAATTAGAAGATTAAGATTTTTAAAAAATCAGTAGCATCTGAGCACTAGGCTTTATCATACCATTCATTTTTCGCTGCAGTCGCATTTCTTTTTATTTGTAAATTATTTCAAAAGGGCACACTCTCCCTCTCTCTGTTTTTACTTGTGTAGGAGTTAATTACAGTACGTGCATGATTGATATTAGAGAATGAAATGTGACAAAAATTGCAGAATATCATCTTGAAATATGGTAGAGGCACTCAAGTGCATTGCCAGCTGTTTGTCAGCCCATCTAAACTCTTCCAAAATCTCTCATGTTTGGAATCTGTCACTGGACATAAATGTTCTGCTCCATAGGTGATAGATACCGATAAGATCAGTAGCACAGTTGCTGAACATAACTTAATATATTAATATAATACATGCACCTTCACCTAAAAATAGGTCGTTCTTAGGTAGTGTCCCTTCAGAGTTATGAGATACTAATTTAGGGATAATGTGTTTTTTCCCAGTGCTTAGTCCAGGAACTCTGATTGGGAAAGCTGCATGATGCTAAACCAGAAGCGTAGCAATACTTAATTATAATCACACAATAGATCCTGTGTTTGAACATGGCACAATTGATAGATACTAATAATATTATTGATTATTTTTTTTATATTGCACTGATTGTTTATCTAATATTGGGGTGTCATGTAAGTCTCTGTTAATTTGGAATGTGCTTCCCAGGACTCCGGATTTACTGTGGGGTAGAGGGAAGCAGCAGTTTTGTGCTAGAAAAATCTCATTGTCTAGCTTTTACTTTATTAAAATAGTTAAGTGTGAAGAAAATGAATAGTCTTGTTGGTCAGCCTTAAATATTTTGGAAACATCATGCAGCAGAATGCTAGATTTTGAGAATTCAAACAGTTCAGTAGTTTCAGATGTCAGGCACACTGAGAAACAGATCTATTCTTAGCATTGTGGTTCTTCCTGTGTTGTCCTAGATCTTGCCTCAGTAGTTCGCACTTAACATAGTAAAGAGACAAAAGTTTATTTTGGTGTTAACCAGGATGGTTTGCACCATGGAATAATGTATCAGTATTTACATATCTTTTCAGATTTTTACAATGGAACTGTGACCTTTCTGCCTTTGGAGGAAAACAGTGAAGGAAAATACCAGATTAAAAAGTGCAATATTTATCAAATTCAACTTACACAAATAAAAGATGAGGAATGGTAAGTGCTGGGAGTGAGAGAGGAAGCAAACCCTGAGCTACTGAAAGGATCACACCATGTTTTATTAGTGGTATCTAGGTGATTTGGTTTGCGTAATTTCCTGCTTGATTAGTAAATGACAGTAGCGGTGTGATCTTAGTGCATAGTGTTCAGTTAAAAATGAAACATCTACAATACCCAAATCAACACAAAACAAATCTGTTTCATCTTTCAATGTACACATTGACTGTACATGTGTGTCATCTAGAAAAAGTATGCGTATTCTGATCATGAGGAACTAGCTATACCTGTGAGAGAGGTCAGGTTCTGTGGGTGTTAGTAAGGTTGAGGGTCAAATTGGAATTGCTGTTTTGGAACCTATAGTCATTGAAAGACCATTGCAGCTTGGTCCTGAGCATCTGAGGGCATAGCTCTAGTGAAATCTAAATAAAGTTAGAGATGATGAAATGTGCCAACTGATACATTTTCCTCCAAAATTTTCCTGTTGTTTTCATGAATTCACTTTTACTAATTAGTCTTTGGATATATTGCTAAATTAGGTTGTTCATCATATGCGAGTCCTCAGTCGTGTTAAATGTAGCATGGACTCTCATATACAGTGTTTGAATTGGCAGATAATGAGCTGTCTAACAAAATTCAGGGGAGGCTGTTGCATTATTCAGTAACTTCACTGTTTTATTTTCCTTTTGTTTTTGTGTATTACACTTCTGTTTGATCTGCTGATTTTTTTCCACTTAATCATTATTTTCTCTTTTTTTGAGGTAGCTGAGATAATGAAATACACTGTATTTATACAAAGTTTTTATTTTATTTTTAAAGGTCTGTGTCTACTGTAGCTCCATTTCCAGAAGATTGGTTTTCAGATGGAATTGCATACCCCAAACTAGCATGGCTTGGAAATGAACTTTTGTCCAAACTGGCTAAATGGTCTGTAGAGCAAAAGCCCAGTGAGTTTAAAAGTACACTCTCACTCATTTCTGTAGCAAAATACAGCAAAGTTTATCAAGACCTTAAAGAAAAATACAAAGAGATGGTAAAGGTAAGTTTGGCAATAAATGCAGTAATAATATGCTTTCCTGTAATTGTTTTTGTTGTTGTTTGTTTAGTGAAATTGCTTCTTTCACTGAATTTTTTTTTTTTAATAAAAGAAGCAATTTAGTTGACATTTATGTTTTATGGTTTGGTGTTTTGTTCTTTTTTCTGTGTATGTGGGAAACAACCAATTTAGTATTTGGAAGAACTGAACTGGAAAAGCAAGATTTGGAGCCAAATTCACACTAAATATCTGGAGGAGTTAAATACTTCTCAGAATATTTCCCTTCAAATAAGAAGTAAGCAGTAGGTCAGTGGATGTAAATACTAAGTAATCCATGCTAGAAGGCATAAATAAAGTACCACCTTCTCCAAAATGTGAAAGAGTCTAGAAAGAGCACTGGTTTGTAAGCAGGTTAAATTTCCTATTACTCCTCTTAAATTTAGATGCAATATTAATATGTCTTTCTGAGTTAGAGGAGCAATGTTGTAATATTGTTTTATCCTGGGAATCCTGAAAAATGGCTGTGATCATCTTAAGTGCTCTATGAAGTAATGCCTATATCCTTATACACCAGACTCAAGCTACAAGCAAAAAAATTGGTAAATGCTTCTGTAAAACATATTGTGAAAATGTTGAAAGGTTTTACTGTTGATATTTCTATACTAGTAAAAAGCTACATAAGAGAGGAAAATTGGACTTGTGGGTAAGGTGATGGTTCAGTCTTTAGCTCTGCAGTAGACTTAGTGTAGTGTTCAGCATGTTAATCTTTGTTTCAATTCCTCATTTACAAAATAGGGATAATACTTCCACTTTTTGTCTTCCTACTTCACATTTTGATTCTTCATGTTCTGTTCTGCCGGGATAATTCCATGCCTGTTACATTGTGAAAATAAATTTACAAATCTCATTTTATCAATGTTGCACATAACAGGAATGATATAAGTATTTTTCTTTTGAGAAAGTTATGCAAAAGGATGCGTGCTCTGTTACAGAACAGATGCAGCAGTTTACTTCTTGTGAGCTGCACATGTGGAGCCATAATGTTCTTGGAAACTTTATTGATTGGATGACAGCAGACATTCTTTACGCCATTATTCTTTTGTGTGACTTACAAAATCAAACAGTCTTTATTTGCATTCTTTGTGTATATTTTTAATGAGTTAAAATGCAAAATTTGTGAAGTGCAGAAACCTGAAGTGGATGAGTATCCAGATCACTCTGACTGCTTTTTGAAGTAATTTCAGATGGTGCAGAAAATATTTTTTTTCTCTATTTTTTTTTTCTAAAGGTGTGGCCTGAAGTGACAGATCCTGAGAAATTTGTTTATGAAGATGTTGCCATTGCCACTTACTTGCTGGTAGGGAACTGCTTTGCCTAATACTATTCTATAAGGTTGTATTTCCTAATAATAGAACCTCTCTAAAGAAAATCAGTATTTTCATTTTATAGTTGTTGCATTCTTTAAAATAGAATGACCTGAAATTATTAGAGGCATACAAGGTAAAAGGAAGGGGGTAAGAGAAAGGGTGTGGGTTTCTTGCATTTTGGTGTGGGGTTTGTTTTTTGTGGGGGGTTTTTTTGGTGGTTTTTTTTTGTTTTGGTTTGGGGTTTTTTTTGTTTTGTTTTTGCTCTCATTTAAGCAGGGAGACAAAGTTCTTATTACAATGTTTTCAGGTGTAACTTAAACTGAAAATGGAATTTGTGTCTATAACTCTATTCAAGTTGTATTTGTATTCTGATCTTTGGTAGTACTCTCAACAGCATTTACATATAATTTACATATAATAAGTGATTATAGAAGGTAAGGATTTTATAACAGAATTGGAAAAAAAAAATCAGTGTGATAAAGCAAAGGGAAAATCAGTTGATTTGTTTTTTATACTGCCCTATACCACAAAAATCATCACAATAACAATGACAATTAATTTTAGAAGGATACTAAAACTTCTTTTTGAAGATATGATAAAGATCTGCAGCTCTCTGTCACAGGAAGTTTATGACCTACACAGAGAAGATGTATTTTTTTTTTAAGTGATAAAGCGAAAAGCACTGATATGACAGAAAAATAGTGATTAGACGGACTGATTTGGAGATCAGAAGCTATTGTTTTATACCTACTTCTATGACTTGTTAATTTTATGCTAAAGGTTTTTCACTGTTTTGCCTTTCCCTGATAAAAGTTCAGCACAAATCCCATCTTCAAATGCAGAAGGGCTAACTGTAGATTCTAGGAACGCAGATAAATGCTTGGGGCAGTTTTCTAAGGCACCTAGCTGTTTAAGAATGTATGAAAATTCTGCCACCTGCAGTCACGAGAAACTTCAGCTTTTTAAACAGCATCAAAATTTGTCACTATGTAGGCACATTGATATTTTTTGACTGCCATCCAGACTGCAGTTAAGAGCATGTCTCCCTTGAAGTATAATGTAGATACCTCTTGTGTCTTCTCTAAATCAGTATTTGTAAATAAGTTAGCTCATTTACAGAACTTGTTGAGGACTAATTTATTTTGATAATTGACTGTTTAAACTTAGAACCCCAGTTTCTTTTCCCATTAAGTTTTTTAAAATTATCTGAGGAAGCCTGACTGACCTAGGCTACTCTCAAAATCTTGATTGTCACATTGGTGTGACAGAACTTTTTACATCAGAGAAATGATCATGATGAAGTGGTCAGATAGTTGGATCGTTGTAGGTCCCTTCCAACTGAATTATTTTATTCTATGGTACTGGCTTGTGGAAAGAGCTATAAAGTAGACTTATCTTTTACTATTTTTACCACCATGATAATATTGTATGTTGAAGATTAGTTCCTGTATGTTAGGAATTATAATAATTGTAGCCACAGGAAAATTCTATGACACTCTTGAAAATGTTTTGCAAATTTTTATGCACATAGGTGTTAGTTTACAGTGATAATGTGTTTTAGCTGACGTAGCAGTAATGTTCAAAAAATTATTAGTCATCTAATAACTGGCTTATATAAATGAAAGCTTAAAATATGGTATTAATAACCTAACCTCCTTGCAAAATTTTCAGGTATCTCTATGATGGTATATAGTAACTCATTATTTAGAAGTATGTTAAACAGGTGATTGAGAGAAGGTAGGTCCAATGTTAAGTTTTTATGGATTTACAGCATCTAGGTTGGTATGATGGGAGGATGTCACATCTGACCTCATTTTACTCTGCAGTCATATTAAGGTCTAGGCACATGCCCAAAGAAGTAGCTCTTCAGTTTGCATCATGAGAAACTCAGCAGGGGGTGGAGGATAGGTGTGATCTGTGTAGGAGGTGATTAGGGATTTCTGGGTTACAGCCTGGAGTGCAAAAGTGCAATGATTGGTACATTTAAAAATGTAAACACAGCCTGATAATCTCATGGATTATCTGCAGCTTCTTTCCCTCTAGCAAAACTGACACATTAACAAGCAGTAATGTTACAAATGCTAATTTTTGTGGTTAAATATTTTTGATGATTTTTGTGAGTCATAGTAAAAAATAAGTGTGCAGAGTTGATGAATGTGTGCTCTCTAGCTTCTCATTGAAGGAAAAAGAGTTTGACGGTGATAGAAAGAGACTAATCCATGCCCTGCAGACAAACATTCAATTATTAACTAATTATGAATTACATAACTATGTAAAAGTAACTACTTATGTACAGAGCAGGGACTAGAATTGGGCTAAAAGCTTTGGGGTCCCTTTAGCTGATGTAGAATTTGGGGCAGCTGACTGTTGCTAGGTTTGTTCAGTAGAAAGTGGCTACATGTACCAATATATAGTCAACGGATTACAAAGAACATTTTGGTTTTTATTTTCAGCTCTGCTACCAATTCTTTCTTTAATACAGTGGATATAAATGCTTCCGTTGTGTTACTTGCAGAGACACTGTTGAAGTTTACTTGCTACTTCCCTTGCTTCCTCTGTTCATCTCTTGCACCCTTTGTTTTAGCAGCTTATTTTACATTTATGCTCACTCTAGCCCAGGGTTGTATAGCCTTGATTAATTTCAACTTCCAGTTGAAAGGAGGCTGTGCTTAGCACTTAAAAAATGATTGATATGTTGCAACATAATTCCTGCCCCTCTCCATAAACAGTTTTAGTGTTTTCTGGGTTTTTTCCTCCTCTAAAGTTATTTTCTCTGTGAATACAGGGGATGTCTTCTGTCACATCTGGATTCTCTCCGAGCTTTCTCCTTTCATTTCCAATAACCTTTGCTGCTTTTTTACAGGGAAACTTGAGAGCAGAAGTCTAAAATGTTTTCTTTTCTTATCTTAGATTCTTTGGGAAGAAGAGAGAAAGGAAAAAGGGTTGACCAAGAAACAGTCATTTGTAGATCTTGGATGTGGAAATGGTCTACTGGTTCATATTCTAAACAATGAAGGGGTAAATAAAGTGCTTTTTAAAATAATAATTAAAAAATAGAGATAGCCAACATTCTTGTTATGCTTTGCTTTTATCTGGCAAGCAAATAGCCAAAATTCAGTTAATTCATGTTGCTAAAATAGGATTTTGTCACTCTAGTTACCAGGAAAAAATCCTAGCAGAGCTTTAGCTTTCACTTATTTATCTATTTTTATTAGTGCAATTCATTTCAATTCAAGGCTATCTTTCTGAGGTAAGAAACTAAGAGGGAAAAGAAAAAGTAATGGTGTAATTCAGTTATGCTGTAGACAAAGCAAAAAGGAATAGGGAATCTTAACATAAAGGTTCTCTCTCACAAGAGCCTTTAAATGAGATGTTTTTCATGAACTTAATTTTATTGAAGTTGAATTCTACTTGTCATGTCCTGAAAATGTTTTTCTATGTCTTTAAAAACAATCCTGGGATGTGTTAATTGTGAAAATGCCTAACAACAGACTGTGCTTTTGGGAGTGAAAATGTGACAACAGCAAAATTCAGTTTCTTGAGACATAGTTTCTGAAACAAGAACAAAAAAAGGTCAGTGAGATTGAACAAAACCCAGTGAAGTTGGGTCTGTCTGTTTCAGAAAATTGTATTTTCCACTTTTGGGAGAACATGGTAAAATTTGTAAAAGAAATTAATATTTCCTATTAGATCGATAGATGTCATTGGGGGAAGAAAAAACTCCCAAGTTCTCCTAACGCAAGCTTATCCTTGTGTGGCCAGAAAAAATTGATCTAATACAAGATGCTGTCTTCCCTGAAGATGTTTATTTTTGTACATCATTAGGTCATCACTGCTGTAGCACTGACAAACATTGTTGACTGTCAAAAAATCATGTGTATGAGAGTTTTGAGACTTTTTTAGTAATTGATTTTGGTCAGTTCTGCACAGGGTTCTTGAAGTTAAAATACTGTTACTTGTGCATTCTTTATTTCTTGCTTCAGTTTCTAGTCTTATTTCCTCTTCCCATCAGTTCACACAGGGAAAAGTGTGTTTGGACTCCCAACAGCCTAATTGACTTCAGTAGTCGAAAGGTGGTTCTTCCAGCAAGGACTGTTTAGAATAGCACTCTTCTCTGAGCCCTGGGGGTGCTACAGTAATACTCGCCTTTGATATTTTAAAAACAAACAAACAAACAAAAACCAATATTCTGCTTTTACTTTTGTAGAGGTCCAAATTTTCAAGAGCAGTCTCAGTAGGTGTGCCTGGGTGAAATTTCAAACCAGATATATTCTTAGTGTTTCCAAGTCTTTCCATTCATATTTAGAAGAGAAAGAAGGGATTAAAAGTATTCAACTTCTGCCTGAAATGGTGAAGCTGTGTTTCATTATGTGTCTAAATTTTAGTATGATTAAATTTTAGTGTTAATACGTACATTTAGTTAGCCTGTTTGACAACTTCTGCTGAAAGTAGTACTTAAAAATGATACTTCTTGTTGTTCAAATATTTCAGCATTCAGGTAGAGGAATTGATGTGAGGAGAAGAAAAATATGGGACACGTATGGACCAGAAACTCATTTAGAGGTATTATGCGAATGTATGTCAATCTTACTGATTTGTAACTTTATTCATTTGTTCATTGCTTCAGGTTGTGTTGATGCAAATGTAATCAAACATACCGGGTCACAGACAGTTGTCTAAAGTGATCTGTGTGTTTGGTATGATGCCACCCATATGTCTTGCGGGACTATAAAGTAAGTTGTAAAGGGGATTATTAGAGCAATGTTGTATCATACCCTTGCATATTTGCAACTTACTTATTTTTCAGCTGAGAAGACTAGTATGATTTCCTACTGCGTGTACAGACATGCATACCATGAAACAGTCTGATTTTACTGGAAGATCAATATTAAGCAGCTTTGTTTGCACCACTGTACCTCATAAAATATACTAGTATCCAAAGTTGTGAGTAGTTTATTCTTGAAAGTGATTCTGACCTTCTAGTGCTATGTGCTGTTTTGGGGACAAATTGTTGTTGAATCTCAAAGGAGCCAATCCTCTGCTCTGCTGACCTTGTGGTAAGTAATTGCAGTAATAGCCTTCAAAAAAACGAACAGGAAAATGAGTCTGAAAGAGGAATTATATTTCAAGTTCCACATTAGCATTTTTATGAGAACAGGAACAATTCGAGCACAGATGCATTCACTTTAACTCCAGCTGTTCTTGGTCTGATACTTGTTAAAGTGTGGTACTGATGAACAGTTGCCCTTTGGAGGTGAGGTGTTCCTGTTTTCTTGTTCTCTAGACTCCTAAAATTTCTCACTCTGGTCTCTCAAAAATTGTCAGCTTCCAATATATTAAAATAATTTTTCGCCTGTAATTAATTCTCTAGTAGTTTTGTTTAAAAGTTAATTCAACATATCTTTGAATGCTAACAACTGAAATCAACAAAAGAGCAGCAGTTTTCACAGATGGGAGGTGGGGCTTTCACAGTCTTGTGCAATCTTCTTTTTGCCACCCTACCATTTTGCGTACAGATTGCCAAAACTGCCAGATTCCTTTGCTGCAGTCTGCAACCAGATCTTACTGAAAAGCTTCAAGAAACAATCCAAAACATCAAGCTGTGGTGCTCCTTCGTTCCTGTTGTACTATATTAAGTCACTTTTGATCATACCAAACAGCATCTTCTCTTTGCCTTCATGTTATATATTCCTTTTTCTGCCCCTGTTTCTGTATTGTGGAAATCCTTGAACTTTGTACATTCATTTCATATTAAGGTCTGGCTGTTTATAGTTTCTCAGATTTCTTGACTCATAAGGAAACTTCTGAGCATCAGCTGTCCCTCACTGCAGCATGAGGGAACAAAATAGAAAAGGATGGATTTTATCTGCCTTTTTTAAAAGAAAAAAAAAGAAAGAATTCACAGAGAACACTTGAAAAAGCCAGACAGAAACAATAAAAATATCCAAAATATGCATATAAGGAAAGTACTAATTTATGTGTGAAGGAGTTGTATAAAGAACAGGAAGGGAGAAATGATTTTGCAAGGCTCCTGTAGCCACAGGAGCCACAGAAGGAGAAAGCACCTGCTCACAGCCTTTTGTTATCCTCGAAGCTAATTTTGTTTTGATCTTTACTTAAAGCATGAGTTGCAGGGTGAATATTGCCATCTGTGACATTCAGTGCCAATACTAACAATATAAATGAATGTAACAGGTGGCACTCTGCATCGCCAAACTGCTATTAGACATGGTGAATACAAATTTGATTATGGGTGACTGTCAAAATGTGGAGTATGACACTGATAATTCATGCTATGCCTAAATTGAATGATCAAAACTGGAATGTAACGTAGGAGTAACTTGTTTAATCAACCATAAGAAAACACTTATCAAACACTTGGTTTAACATCTACTAATCTGCCAAAAAGAAATTTGTTACATGTATTATCTAGAAATGTATACATATAACTAAAAATGGACAGAGATACAGTGTTTAAAGTGAACAGTAATACGCCATACTGATACTTAAAACACCTAACACAGTGCTTTCAGAAGAGGGGAATTGGGATGTAACAGAGGTAATTCGAGATTTCTGAAATTCCCTATTAAGTGTTGGTTTTTTTAAATTCCTATACAGGTACTATTTTGCATATACATGTGAATTTTTACCTCATAAAATATACATTTTATATAGAAAATGAGAGTATGGGCATCATTTTCAGGGCTTTTAAAGGTCTGTGGAGATTCAAATTTAAAACTTTTTTTCAGATCTTCCCAATAATTATTTTGAGATTCATACCTGTTTTTAGAGAACAGTATGTATATGTACTTCCATAGTATCAACATCTTTTAATTACTTTCTTTGCCGAACTTAGTTCTAGGTAAGAAAACGTGTGTGTGAGAGACAAACATTAAAGGCACTCTAGAACTTTTAAAATTTAACCGGTATGAAGACTTCATCCTGTTTGGTGGTTGGTTTTGTTTTTTTGTTTGTGTGTGGGTTTTTGTTTTGGTTTTTTTTGGTGGTTTGTTTTTTTTCCCTTATGGGTTTTTTTTGTTGTTTTTGTTTTGGTTTTGTTTTTTTAAGAATATCAGAATAGGATATTCTTGAGACTAATAACTATTCTATGAGTCAATATTGTGGTGGGAAGACTTCTGTGCTGATGTCTCCACAATCCATATATATTGAATTTCCACAAGGCAAAATGCTATTCTAAAGGCTAACAAAGAAGCCTTCTTTCTCTAACCTACTGTCTCCTATTTTTGCTCCTGATTTTGCACATATCATAAGGTAGTCTTGACACAACTTGGAAGGGGATGGAATGGCAACGTAGAAAAGAGGGAAAGTGTTAGGCTGGATTAGGTTTGTTATACGTGAATGACAGAGTGTGAAGAGTGATGTTCTGTATATTAGGATTTGATTTGGGAAGAGTCTGTGTAGTAGTGAAGCTGTGTTCTGATTAATTGCTGTGTGAGTCCTAGGACTGTAAGACATAGCAAATCAAGTGACTTTCTGAAAAATTGAGTCCAGATATACATGTGACGGAGAATGGCAAGAAATCGTAATCCAATGTATGATATTTGTTTACAAATATTTAGGGTGCCAGATATCTTAATCAGAATTGTTATTCCACTCTTTGACCAATATTTTTTATTGGGTAGCTGTTGCTAAATTACTTCTTTAGCTATTAAAAATTAACTGCCTGGCAAAAGTGCAGATTGAGGAAAATATTGTTGGTGTCTGTGGTTCTCATTCACCTTGTATTTGTCAGCTTGTATGATTTTATATTGTTGCTTAGTACTTTAAATGCATTTTATTTGTTAATAAGGAAACCTGTAATAAAATTCACTTAATGTGTTATTTGTTTTTTTAGGAATCTACAATCATGCCAGGTGACAGTCATCTCTTTCCAGATACTGACTGGCTCATAGGAAACCATTCAGATGAATTAACACCATGGATACCTGTAATTGCAGCTAGGTATTTGCAGAGGGAGGGGAGTGGGAGGGAAGGAATTAAAAAAACAAACCAAAACATAATTACCTATGTATGCTTGGTGAAAACTGTCACTTTTGCAGCCACAACTGCTGTCCTTGCAGGACTTGCTGCTTTTGATGCCAATGGATTGTTTTTACAAAAAGTTTCTCTTCCTGTGGAGTAGCACAGATGTAGTATTTACCTTCTCATAGAATTCAGTACAGCATTTTGCTTTTGAAGTTCAAAAATCAGAACTGGTTTTTATTCTTTAGATGTGAATCTGTTTTTTTTTTTTTTTTAATAAAATTGCTGTTGGTTCTGCCTTTCCTTGAACCGCTGTGCTCTTCACAGCAAGCTGCAGTAGTTTAATATCTAGAGATTTAGTCCTGCAAACCAAGTTGGCACAGTAATTTGCTATAGTAAATACTTTGTGAAACAGTATTTTTAGTTATGCAGATAGATATGCTAAGAGGAACATATAAATGTTATTTCATGAAGCTCTGTCACTTAGTAAAAATGTCCATTATTTCTTGTATTTGATGGGTTATTTGTTAAATTTGTGTGTTCTCTGAACCAACTGTCCATTCAGCAGTTTGTTATCCTTTTTGTAGGTCTTCCTATTTGTGTTGCTACTTTGTGCTGCCATGTTGCTTCTTTGATTTCCATGGAAAATACAGCCGAAGACAAAGCAAGAAAACTCAGTACAGAGAATATCTTGATTTTGTTGCCCAAGTGGGATTTGTCTGCGGCTTTCATGTGGAAGAAGATTGCCTTAGAATTCCATCAACAAAAAGGGTAATTTTGAACTGTGTAGGGCTTTTGTCTTTTTTTTTTTTCAAGCTGCTAGCTGTCTGAAGCATGTGGATGTTTGTTCATTATTATTTTTGTTCGTTATTATTGTTTGTTCATTATTATTGTTGTAAGATCAGACTATAGTCAGTTGCATTACTTGAGACAATATGCTCTGAAGAGAGACTAAAAATACTCATTGTTTTCTTGGGTAATCTGCTCTTAACGTCATAGGTACAATCCTAAAGAAAGAATGGAAGGTTTTATGGTTTATTTCTTATGCCACCCTGTAGGATGGAAAACTTACAAAAATCATTTTTTGCCTTAATTTTTCCAGCAGCCTGTATTGCTTATTTGTACTTAATTTTGCTGTTTTTCATGTCCCATGAAATTCAAAGTGAAATCTTCTGAGAGTAGGAAGAGGTGTCTAGCTTTAATTTTGTAAATAATCTGAGGATCAGGAACAATCTTTTTGTTCTGTGCTTGTATGGCATGATGGATTATGGTTTGATTACTGGATTTCTTCTGTGGCATCAATACTTTACTTGAAAACTAAAATTAAAAAACCCTCAGATGTTAATGAGCATTGAGTTTGAATGGATATCTCCTGTAGGTAGATTTAGAAGCCTGCATAAGATACGTGCAGGTTGGGGGGTTGTTTGTAAGTATGGGACTCTGTATAAATAATGATTTACCTGTTTCTACTAAAATAGGTGTGCCTTATTGGAAAAAATAGGACCTATCCACCTACAGAATGTGCTCTGTTTGACAAGCAGATAACACAGTATATTAATAATCGTCAGACCTGTGCTGTGGTCATGTGTGACAGAAGAGTTGGATTTAATCATAAGGATCACTCTGATGGTGTATGCAAAGGAGCAGGCTCAGAACTTCCTGAAAATGAGACTGATACTGCTGGTACAATTTGGATGCCTGGATTTCAACCCAGAGAAAAAGTAGAACAAATCAGAAATTGTGCTTCCCTCCCTCGGGATTTTGTAGATGATGTGGTTCTCAGTGTGGCAAACTTGCTGTTAAATGCAACCCCACAAAAATCAGGTTCTAATATGCATGGTGAAAATATGAAGACCTGGAATCAAGGAGGTGAGATTGTCTTTGTACTATCTTCTGCTGGTAGAGAATGTCTTTTCCAATGAATTTAATGTTTGTATTTAGTAAGTGAAATAGATTTTAGGAAATACCAAGAACAGTACAGTAGCAACCAAAGACACTTCCCCCCCCCCCCCCCTTTTTTTTTAT
>NW_009216263.1:15045-41133 GCF_000690835.1 Fulmarus glacialis
TGTTTTATTGCACACTGGGATGCAAATAAGGCATATAAGAATATTTTGAAATTGGTGTGGGGTTTTTTCCCCTCTACACTTAAATACTATGACAGAATCAATTTTTATTAAAAAAAACAAAACAAAACAAACCAAACCAAAACAAACCCAGAACTCCTTCCCGTTTACCAAAACAGAACATACTACATCTATTTGGGTAGAATATTAAGTTTCTTTTTGGATAGTTACATAATAATTAGCTAAAATTCTGTAAGAATTCTTTAAGAAGTGCTTTGAAGTGCCATTTGGTTACAACACGATTAGGAATTTTTAGTTTAGTCTTAGGAAGAAAAAGAATAAAAGTTGCTGTTAATTTTATAAACGTTCAGTTAATTCTCACTACTACCATCTTTCCATTTTCCTCCATCCATTTTTATTATTTACTCACTGTAGTTTGTCATATGTTACTGTTACAGGAGATCCTTTGAGTCATTCTCTCTTCTCTCCAACTACATGCATGTAAACAGTGCTTATCGCAATAAGGGTTATATGCTACTGTAAAAAAAGCAGGGAAAATAAAAAATGTGTCTTTGGAAATTCTGACTTGAGTCCTGTAGTATGAAAGCTGCAATTTTACAGACAATATACATATAAAATACATATCGCGCATGATATTGGGAGTATAAAGTTGCTGCAGTACTAGTAGATAATTCATAGACTCTGCTCATAATCATTAATCTCTATAAAAGTTAAATTTTCTTAGTATTTTATGTGTATACATTTTTAATAGCTACACCATTATTTATTGCAGAAAGCCTTTCCTTGAAAGAAGTGGCAGAACACTTAAATAAAGAGACTTTAAAAAGGCTAAAGAGTGAATATGGAGGCCTTCAGACACTACTCAAGAACAATCATCAAGTATTTGAAGGTAAAGAAGGGGTTTTGTTTTTTTGTTTTGTTTTTCTTTAATCACCTATTTTATCTCCTCTATATGCAGTTAAACTCAACTGAAAAATTACTATGGTTGTGGGGGTTTTTAACTGCTTTCTATACCTTTGTGGAAAACTGAATATTCTTTATATGCCCATTGCTCCAAGGTACTGTTAGTAAAACTCTCTTGAATGAGATTGGTAAGGCATCTATCAGCAAAGTGGTGTTCTAGACCGATTGTATCTGAAAAGACAACCCTTTAACTAAAGTGGCTAATTTAATGCTCTACTTGAGAATTTTTATTTTTCTATAAAGTACTGACGTTTTGGGGGCCATCAGATGCAGAGCAAGTTCACTAAAGCATTTAACTGAGATTTAGTCTGGCCTTACCAAGCCCCACAGTGTAAGTGCCAACACAAAATAAAACTAGATTCCATAAGAACATCTAACTGTGAGGCTTGATGAGTTCGTGTAGCATGTGGTAGCATGGTGGAAGGAACTCAGTAGCAAGTTTCTGTGGTTGGCTGGGTTTGTTGATAGCTGTTTTTTGTTTTGTTTTTTTTTTTTTTCCCTGTTGTAATGTGGTGGTGGTGTGTTTTGTTTGGTTGGGTTTTTTGGTGGTGTGGGTTTTTTTTGTTAGTGTGGAGTTTTGCAAAAGTAAGGTCTAGCTTTGCAGTAATGCAAGATCTTCAAGGTTTTATCAGAATTTAAGGCTACTTCAGATTTGGAAGTATGTTCTTGTGTCCCAGCAATTTACATCTGCTGTAAAATGTTGATCAACTAATCCATGGCAAATCATCCTGAGTATGCAACCTAGTTGCTGCCAGTGGTTAACTTAGCCAAGTTAACCAAGCCTATCCACTAAGGATTTTTGTATGCCTGGCAATTATAAAATGTGAAGCCATACTGAAATCCTTTTGAATTACCATCCATTGAAAAGAGTTGGTCACATTGCATTCATTATGTGTCTGAATGTGATTCCCTGTCATTAGGGATAGGTGGAATAGATTTGCAACCTGCTACATGGAATGAATATTTTAATTTGGCATGGATGCTGTCTGCACATTACCTCTGAAGAAAGACTAGGATTAAGGCCAAATCTTTCTCAGTAATTTACATCACATGGAAAGTCCCTGGAGCTTCAGTAGAGACCATTTGATTCTTTCCTTCAGTAGCATGTCACCATAACAAGGGACTTTTACCAGCGGGTGGTCTGGAAGGACATTGCTCACGCCAAAGAGGACAGAGAAGAACATGGCTACAGCTCTTTTGTCATCTTTGCTCAAGTGTTTTTCTTTTAAAGACATGGAAAATGGATTGATGCGCGCGCGCACGCACACGAAAAAGAAGGGGCTTAGAGTAACTGATCTGTGGCAGTTTCTTTCGATCAGGCATCTTGTCCAATACAGGACTGATCTTCTAGGAAAAAAATACGCTTGATCATAAATAGCACTATATCTGCTCATTTTTCTTCATCTTTTGAGAGAGATTATAAAGCTCTGCTGAGCCCACTTCTGGATTGGCTTTGTATGAGTCCAGATCTATTTGTGTATCACAAGGAAACCTGAAGGGATGAATTCATCCAGGCCTGAATGTGTGATGTTAAGCTTTCACTGGAGTCATTACCTTTTGAACAGTGATTATCAAAATGCAGAATGGTATTGGTTAACTATGCCGAGCTGCAAGTGTGTGATACAGAAGGTATGATTGAAGCAGAATATGAAAATAGAGCATGGCAACTTAGAAGTAGCAGATTCTTCCCTCCTCATTTTCACTGTTGCTTTTTCATTTACATTGTTTCTTTCTCTCTTACTGAATTCCTTTTATTCTGTTTTGCTTACACATTTAAGGAGTTGACAGAAGTTCACAAACGTGTGTGTGCAGTTTATGGTCCTAACACAGCAAATGAATTTTAAAAAAAGTGCCGAATCTCTATTAACCAGTAATAATTCACTGTTGATTCATGTGAAGGATTAGACTTGTCATCTCTTTGGTGCATTGTATTTTTGGGTCAGTGAACCATTGTCTTTGCAAGAACATTTCTGTGTAGTGAAAGTAGTAGAAGACTCTTACTAGATTTTTGCTGGTAATCACATTTTAAATGTGGAGTAATAAAGTTTTGAATGCGGGAAGGATTACAGTTCTTGAAGTTGAAACTTCTTTGTCAGTTCTTGCAATCTAAATTTAGAGGATTTTTGTCTCAATGATCCTAACTGCTGTATTTAAAACAAACAAACAAACCTCTACAAAGATGATACAAAGGTGCCTCGAACTATTAAGCATCACAGTAAAACATCTCACAGGGAAATCAATCAATTCTTCTTTAGACCGTGTCTGTATTATCTTGGTTTGTTCTGCACTTCTTTCTATTTCTGTACAAATGGCACGTTTGGTTTTGCCTGAGTGATCCATTTGTGGAATATATGTTTTATTCACAGAATGTCACTATGCATTTGTTCCAGTAAAATTCCCATGGCTGTCTATTAACAGCTGCATTGTTGTTTGTTTTTAAATCTTAGTTCTAAATGGGAGAGTTCATATTCGTGACTGGAGAAAAGAGAAACCATCAAGGAAAACTAAGCCTGAAGTGAAACGCCGCCTTTCAGCTGAAGCATTTAAAACACGTCTTTGTTGGTTTTTCATTCATCATCCTGATGGCTGTTCTTTGCCTTCTGAATCTTGCCCATATGCTCATGGGACTGAGGAGCTAAGACAGTCTCAGATTATTAAAAAGAAAAAACATATACAGTAATAAAATGCTGCCACTTATGTTTAAGCTTGTGTACATAACTGAATCTATGATTGACTTTGGGACTGCCTAGTGCATGAAGATCAGTACAATATGGAGGGGTTTTCCCCATTCCTATGCATCTTATTTTCCAGTTGGTTTACAAGTTCTCCTGTATTTTTAATTCTTTAAATTTTTTTATTAACTTGGAAAAGGTATAGTAAAATATACTTTTGGATTTTGTCATGGCTTGTCTAACATGCATTTATGTAAGTAGAAAAGTTTAAAAACTTGATTTCCTAGGACACTCGTCATGATCCTCTTCACCAAAAGGGTTATCAAGCACTGGAACAGGCTGCCCAGGGAAGTGGTGGAGTCACCATCCCTGGAGGTATTTAAAAGATGTGTAGACATGGTGCTTAGGGACATGGTTTAGTGGTGGACTTGGCAGTGTTAGGTTAATGGTTGGACTCGATGATCTTAAAGGTTTTTTCCAACCTAAACGATTCTATGATTCTGTGAACTTAGCAGAAATCTTAATTATTACTCAGTGACAGTCATTGAAGTAGTATCATAATTCATATCTGTCAACTGCTAAGTACTTGCAAAGTTCAGTATCTGCTGTATAAGACAAGGAATTGTGTTGGTTCTGGCCTACCTTGTATACTGACAGTGTGGAAACTCTGCTCTGATCCACTGGAGACAAGACTTGGATTCCAAATCCTACTGAAGAAGGGGCAAGGTTTAAAAAAAAATTGTTATTAAAGAAATGTGAAGGTGAGAGCAATGATATAGAAACTGATTGCAGGATAAAGAGGTCTATGGGTAAGAGTGAATAAGCCATGTGAGATCTCTTTAAGAGCTCAGGGAATCTGAAGAACAAAGGAAGGAAATAATTGAAGACAAAGCAGAGGAAAAATGAAAGATGACGCTGGAAACACTTTTCAAACCAGTTCCAAAGTCACTTTTTTCACACCCTAACTTTAAGCCAACAGGTTGCAATCCATTGCATGCAGAAGAAGCAGGGTCTAAATCTGCTGACAGGATGGGATCAAAGAACTGACTGAAGTGTTGTATGTTCCCCCTTCTCCCTTTACATTTCTCTTCTGATCCTGGAAGAAGCAGCTCTTGCTAGATAACAATGACCCTGATAATTGCAGCAGCGCCTTACTTATGGATAACATACCACATTATCCAGTATGCCACATAGTGCAGCTACCTGGCCTATCTCTAACAGGAGCTGTGGTGGACTCTGAGCCTTCCCCCATGGCTCTGGTCTGCAGTCTTGTATACCACATCCTGAATTCAGCACTAATCAGTGCTGTGTTACAGTCATTATAGATTTTACACATATTAAAAAGAAGAGATACCCTCAGGTGAATCCCATTCTAAGGGGCAAGTTGGATGTAGTTCAGTTAAGGTTATTGGACTATGGGAAAGAATAGTATAAGCCAGGTAAACTGCAACTTCTACGAAGCACGGCAGCACAGTAAGGGAACACAGTTGATGGTGTAGTTACTGTTGTAAGAATCTCAGAAAAATATTTAGCTTGTTGAGGGGACAAGAGTTGAGAAAAGCCATGGAATTGTATAAACTTGCATGTAATCAAGTGATGATGTTGCCTTAGTTAGCCTTTGTTTGGCTACGTGCAGCGTAAGAAGAGTTCTACAAGATGCTTATTTACTGTGGTAAATGTACTGTTTGATGAGGGGGAGGCCCCTCTAAAATTAAGTTCATGCTATCTTCAGATGGAGATTGTTTCCAGATGGTGCAAAGAGCAAAAACAGACTTCCAATTCTTTTCCAGTTATCGGTGTCTTCCCTAATGATTCACCTTGGGGTAGGATGTGTTTGACTTGAAATAGGTGATTTCCTGAGTTAGAGTTCACCTGTGGAGTCCCTGAGATGGGCTTGCGGGAAGTCAGGGTTAAGAAGCTGGAAGAAGGTTCGTTGTATTTTGGTTTGGTTTTTTTTCCTTCTTTCCAATAAATGTGGAATTAAATACCTGCTTGACTCATTGAAGTCACAAATATACATGGTAAGATTAGTGAATTAGTTTTAAAACTACCTTTTTTATTATTTGTGCAATGCTATGATAACTAGCATAGCATACTGTATTACTGTAGTACACCGCCTCCTTTGTGTAGTCTTTGTTTCTGAACTCACCAGCATGCAGATCTGTCACAGATGCGTGATGGCTGTTCCCCTTCCTGTTTGGCATCACTGCAGGTGGCAAGCCAGCCAGCAAATCTCCTGTAATTACAGAAACTTCCCTGTTGTTTGGAAAAGTGGTGAGAGAATATTTTTGCATACAAATGCCAGCCTTATATAATTCTGCATTTAAACGTGAAGGTAATTGCTGAAGGTGTAAAAGAGCTCTACTTTATCTAAAATCTGTATCTTGTTGCTTTCTCTGTGATCCACAGTCTTAAAATGGCATTAATACAATATTCAGCTTTGGCAATGAAGTACTATACAGAGTAAGAATCAGTTTCGCTCTTGATAAAAAAGCCCTTGGTCCACAAGGGATTCAGGCATAAAGTCTCAATCATTCAGGCGACACTGTCATTTTACTCCTTAGTTTATTGGCATCACTACCCGTTAGTTAATTTGGCTTTATTTGAAGCTTATTTTATAGAGGGGGAAATACTCGCTATTGTAGGTACCTCACAAGAGTGAGAATATAAAGAGAAGTTAGATGTCAGGTTGCAATCAGAAACGCTGGGATCTAGAGGTTTTGTATTTCCATCTGTAGATGAGCCACAGTTTCATTAAGTCTATAGAAATATTCTAAATTAAATAAGAACAAAAAAATCTGTGTTTAAGTTCTCCCTTAAACCTCAGTAAAGGACTGAATTTTAGTTTTTCATCAGATCCCTGAAACTGAAAAAAACCTACAAGACAGTATTTTTACTTACGGAATATCTATATATAGCTTCAGAACAGCCTATTTTCTGGCACATTTCAAACCAGGAAAATTTTCTGTGTATGTATCATTTGGATTGTTTGTTTACAATATTACTGTCACTACTTCATGTTATAAATTATTAGCCCAGATTTAGAGCAATTCCTAGAGGAAGTCTTACAGCTTGTCTGACAGCAAATATAGGCCTCTAGGTATGCTTTGTAATAAAATTAGGCTGCTTTTTATGGATTTTGGGGCTTGTTTGTTCAGATTCAAAGCTTTAAATGATAATTAACTCTTTGTCTTCGGTGATCTTAGCATGTTTTTATGAGCTGGAATCTAGTTTTAGTTATATAAAGTAGGGAAGAGTAAGCAATCAATAGCTTTGGTTAGGGCATCATAATGGCAAATATTTCAGAATCAACAGAGATGAAATATAAAATCTGTAATGGTCCTGCCAAGTGATAGCTAAAACAAATATTGAGACAGGTGTCCACTAAAGTGTCTAAACATTTGGTATCAACTGAAGTCAGACATTATGATTTGTTATTGCTGGTAACTTCTATTTATATAACTGAAAGAGTATTTTCATACAAAAATGCAATTAATTGGGAATTCACCCAATGTGTAATGCTGGCTTGTTACCACAAGGAATACCTTTCACAGTCACCTTTTTCTGCTGTTGTATCGTGGTGGGCCTGTGAGTAGAATCTTAAGATTTTTCCTCCGGGGCGTTGGCGCATTTCCTCTTGCGGAAGCCCGTTTCATGACTGGGCTTTGCGTGTTGTGAGTAGTTTTTAGTGAACACTTTTATTTGGACCTGCTGAGTTTATGCGTTTTGTTTGTGTTATAACTTCATATTGTTCATATGTTCGTATTTATCAGGTAGAAATACGTAACTGCTTTAGTGCTCATTTACCATCTTCTTACAAGCGCTGCTTTAAGCCTCTTCTAACTGGGTGCTACTACAATGCTGCCAGATGAAATCTGCTTAGCTTAGCAATTGCAACCCAGCTCCTCTCATCCCTCTAAAATCTTATTATAACAGGTTTCAACAGCTCTAAATGGTTGAGTGTAGCTTTGGATTCCTTTGTGGCAGGAGCATCATGGCAAATCTTTGTTTAGGGATCAGTGGATCCATCTGCGTTAGTTTCTTGGTGAGCCACTGCGTGCTTTGCACAAAGCTGTGTATCCAGCCATCCCAGGTTTGTGGAGCTGTGCATGCCCAAGGGGCGGGAGTTGGCTGCTTGAAGCTGAGTGCACGTGCCATGGTTTGAAAACACCGTCATTCAAGCTGCCGGTCAGTCTTCTTGTCTGACAGCTAGCCAGACACACAAAATCAAAACAATCTTCTCCGGGAAAGCCTGCCCTGAATTTTGAATACTTTGGTGACTGTATCACTGTAGTAGCAATAAGGAATCTGTCCTCGCTGCTAATTGATATTATGAGTGGGGTGTACACAGAGATACAACAGCTGTGAAGTGAGAGTCTTTGCTGTGGATTGTAGGCTTCGTGTTAGTAGTTTTTAATCCAGTGAATAAACACGGAACTGAGAGAGGAAGGGAAAAAATGTTTGCCCTTTTCTCAGGTACAAAATATTGAGAGAGCAGAGAGTTTTCAAGTTGCCTGTCTTTTGCCAGTACATCACGCTTTTTTTGTTTTCTTTGAATGTGTAGCCTTCTCAGGGGCAATGCTTTTCCTCTGCAGCACCATGGTATCTTCACTGGCCTTTGGTGCATCATGAGGAAATCCATCCAGTACAGGCATTGCTATCCTTATCTCTGCTATTCTTTTCTGTAGAAATAATGATTTTGGGGTTTTTTCTATTTTATTTAATGTTTGTTTTGTCAGATTGTTTCAGAGACTTTAAATCCCATAGTGAACACATCACTTGTTAGCAATGATGTGATAATGCTGAGAACTTAAATGTTGACCTTTTCCATTGAGTTTAGCCCAGCAGTCATATGCTTTCTTGTATTTGGAATCTAAGCAGATAGAGAATGCTTTCAAGTGAGAGAAGTCTTCTGGTTTTTGAAAAGCTTTAATGATCAGGTACTTTTGCCCTTTCTTTTGTTGTTTTACTGGTATGTCTCATCATAGATGCTGATCTCACTTTTAACAGTAAAAAAAATGCCGAGAAACTTCATTAATGGCCTGTGGAAGTACCTCGGTGTGAGGGCAGAATCACTTGAGTCGGGTGTTTTCGTGTTACGGAATATACTGGTGCTGTGCTGCTTTCCAACATGGCCAGCAGGTGGGGAAAGTGAAAAAGCTGCAGAGAGGCAACACCAGCAGCAGCTGCATGTCCCCGGGTTCAGCGAGTCCTGGGGCCGCTTCTCCAGCGCTGGGGAAAGTGGGCTGGTGGCTGCGTTGCATTTCATTAGACATTGTAGGCAATTGGTTCTTGCATCATTCTTCCAAAAAAAACCCTTGAAAAGATAACCTGCATTTACTTCTCCCTAGGATCTTCCTTCTGTATAAATATAACTGCCTAAGTGAAGTAACTGAAGTATATTACAAGTAAGTGGTGTTATTTTGATAATTGCCCAGATTAGATGAAAGAAACTAGATTATTTCAAGTCATTTCTTGGCAATCTGGAATGCAAATTATTATTAAGAAGCTGGGTATTTAAGTAATGTTGCACCTTTGTGGTTTTTTTCCTCTGAAACGTTGCTTTCTTTTCTAAAAATGTCTGTGGTGTTCTAGATCTTGCAGTGGATGGGAAAAGAAGGGCAGTTTTTACCAACTCTCCTCTTCTGGTGAGTTAGAAGGTCCTAAATTGTCCTGATACCTCCCGATAAATAGAGAGAGATGTCACAATCTTTCCTTTTCAAAGGCTTCTTGGAATCTCTGTACCTGTAGTGGCCAAAAAAACAAACCAGGAAAATGCTGCACAGTGGTACAAATTAGTGTCTCCTAGGAGTCCTGATGTGAAGATGTGTCTTTATAGTACAGTTAAGTGCCTTTGTGAACTCTTTCATTTCTTTCTCGCTCAGTCAACTTTTGGAGGTAAAATGACCATTGCAATAGGAAAAGCTGTTTAAAGATATTTATGAACTTCATGCCCTCAAAAGAGTAGTATAAAACTAAATGAGTCGCAAACTACTAAACTCCAAGTGTCTGAGTAAAAATAATAGACGTGCCAGTTTGCTTACAGATGTTCAGCAAGAAAGGGCGATGAGCAAGATGCTGGCCGAGCACAACGGAAGTTACCTTGTTAAAGTGGGTCTCAGGCATGTAATTACTGGTAGCTCAACTTACTGCATAAGAGAGCTTGTCATCTTTCTTGCCCTTTGTCACCAGATATTAAACATCAATTTGCATCTGAGACAGAGCTTGCAAAGCTGATTTGCGTGGTGTCTCAGTCATTGAAACACTCTGTCTGTTTAAACATTGATGCTTTCCTCAGAAAATATTTATTCTTTGGATTTATTTGGCATTCCTTAAGTTGTACTACCATGGTTTGTTTGTTTCTTTGATGATACTGTGTCATGTTGTATTGCTGCTAAGGCTTTGGAAAGGATCATAAAGAGATTAGGAAGCAGTAATGTGATGATGAGAGTGAAAGAAAATGGGTGACGTTCATGTTGGCTACCATAAGAACAGCCAACCAAGCAGTAGCAGTCCCTCTCCTGGGCAATCAGAGGAGGAACTTCCACAGACAGGAATTTAGCAAAACCCCAGAGAAAGAGTGACTTCTGGGTAGAGACATTCTAACTTTAATAGTAATAAAAAATACTATAAGCCACTATAAATGACACTTGATGGAAAGTTTCAGTGCTGATCTATCACATCACTGCCAACCTGGGGACAGGTCCACAGAGCCATACTTCAGTGCATCACAGTTGGAATCTGCTCCTTAGTCATCTCTTTGACCACAGAGGTACCGCTGCAGCTGGGCAGGAAGCCCCACCACTCCCGTGCCTCACTTATTTACAACCAGCTTCTGGTATTATGGAAAAAGGGCAAATCATTGCTTTTCTCCTCTGGGTCCAGAAGAGGACCCTTTATTAAGGCCCTGTAAAGGCAATGAGCTATTTTCTGTTAACTTCTTTGAGATACAGGATCAAACCTTGATGCAGGTTGAGGTTCCTTTGAACACCTTTGCTGCCATTACTCATCTATCACAGCACTCCACCTCTATACTTCAGTAGGTCATGGGCTTAATTTTGTAAAATCCAGACATATTTTGTAATTTTGTCAACAGGCAATCAGCTTTGGCTGGAAATACTATTCTTAAATGTGTGCACTTAATGGGAAATGGCTTTTTATGTGTGTTTCCTCCACAAATGACGATTGTCAATGTTTAATCAGTGATGGAACAGAATCTGGCAGCTTTACACCATTTTGATGAATAGGGGACTGATGTTTCTGATGAAAGAAACAGGGTATGCCCCAGTTAGTTCTTTGAAGTACTTTGCTCTGTGGATCATTGTTAGACCTTCTGTAGGGTCAGGATAAGTTTGCTGCTCTTTGCACAGGAACTGATTTCTGCCAAGCATTGTGACATTTTACAGATAGCAATGTCTACATCTGTGGAGAGTAAAATAGGGAATCAGCGCTATGTTCTTGGCAGTGAAACCTATAGGTTGGTTTCCTCCTCCAAGTGGGTGTTGAAGAGAAAGGGAGAGAAGATAGATCCCAGTAGGAGAGCACAACCAAAGGTTTTTAAAGAGGATGAAAAGCAAGACTGCACTTGTATTCCTTGGATCTTTCTGAAAGAAATAGTTACTACCTACATTGCAGAGTATATGTCCACAGGAATAGTTCTGGTTGCTGGCTGGCTGACACTGCAAATAGATTGCACTTTTTGTTACTGAATATGTCAACCATTTCAGCATTTTCCCCTAGCAGGTGGAAGGTGTGCAGGCAGAGGTGAGATCTGTGTGTGCTCAGTTCTTTTTAAGACTTTTTTTAGCATAAGTCAAGCAGCTTTGAACAATTCTCCTTTGACTCATTAACTGTCAAAACCAAATGTAGACGGGAGGCATAAAACTGTTTATTTCAGAAAAGAAGAGTATAGCAATATGGAAGCATCCTTCACATGAATCCAGGCTTATACATAAGCAAGCGCTGACACATTACACGACATATTTATAAGGCAGGGAAATAGATAAAGAACAATTCAGTTGCCTAAGCACGAAGTGCCATTTGAGATACTGTTGTCTTGTCTCATCTCCTGGTATCTCACCAGGTCTCCTGCTGCTGGCCCAGGGGAGTATGGGGCCTCCATTAGGTCCTTTATTATGATACCAGCCTTGTGTGAATATATTGCATGTCCTAGGATATCTCAAGTGGCGTAAGATACTTAGTTTAGACTAATGAATTAAGCCCGTGTAGATGAAAATAGCATGAAGTTTGTTCCTAGCTGGTTGAAATACAACCTCTGGAGACACATTAAATCTGAATGATGCATTAAGAGTTGTTATGCACAAGTTGCTAGTCTTAGGAATCCTAATCTGTAATTTTTTATAAAATGTGGGTGATGGAATAAAGGTTATGCTTGTTAATTTTCAGGCTATGCCACATGGAAGATACTGTGAGCTCTTTGGGGTGGATGGTGTTAAATGAATGTTTAAAATGGAGAAGGTAAGAGTTTTTAATGTGAATTTTGACAACTGTATTAATAACAAGAATGAATAATTAAAGGTAGGGATGAGCAAAAATGGGTAAATGACTTCAGTTAAATGTGCAGTTTTTCACGAGATGGTTGGAATCACTGTGTTTGTGAATACTTCAGGTCAGAAGCAGGATTAGTACATGTTCAGTACTAAAACATGTTATGTAGGTAGGTTTTAAATGCTCAGTGCAGTGGTATGCATATTATGAAAGAGAAAACTAGGTCTTACAGTCTTTGATTATGAGCTTTGGTATAGCGAGTCCCAAGGTGGCTGCGTAGCCAGCAGTATGCCAATGTTGTGCTGCTTGTTACGTTCCTTGAATAAAATTATTCTGATGCAGAACTGAGTTTTAGCTAGAAAGGACAGTCCCTGGCTGGCAGGAGGCAGTTTCTGGAGGAAGAATGAAAGGGAGAGACACAGTTATAATTCAAAATGGTCTTGATTAATTGCATAAGTGATTTGAAATCAGTGAGATGAAATCCAGTAAGTTCAAGTGCTAAAAACATGGGGAGAGATGTGTGTTTGTAGGCAGGGAGGGGGCATTAATAATACGACATGGGGAGTTACTGACTGGGTGATGATATTATAATGGATCACAAATTGAATAGGGATCAATGGTGTTTGCTGCAAAAGAGGGATAAATCTAATTCTGGGATTTATGAACGGGAAGATGATGCATAGGAAGCAGGAGGTGAGACCACAGGTGAAGTAGAAGGTCCGATTCTGTACACTGTGACTTAAGAAAGATGTACATATATTAAAAGAAGGCTGCAGGAGATCCATAAAAAAAATTAGATATTTAAAGATCAAAGGGCATGATCTTCAGGTGTATAAATCACTTCAGGCTCAATAACTCCCAAAGAACTAAGCTGATTCACACTAGCTGAGGAGCTGATTAAAAGAGTTATTTTTTAAATTTTCTTTCTAATCTAACCTTAACAGTGGCAATTTACATTAACTTCTCAGTGCCATCAAGTTTTCCCCAAGGCTTACAGGATAGAAGTATTTGAGTGTCATAATTTTAACTCTCTCTCTCTTTTCTTTCATTTTTACTTTAAACTGAGCTATAGATCTTTTTTTTTCAGTTTCTATTTTAGCATTATTTAAAAAGGAACACAGTTAAAATGGAAAAAAGGAAGTACTTTTTAAATACAAGGCACAATTAACCTCTGAACCCCACTGTCTCTTGATATCATTGCTGCCAGAAGCTTAATAGGATCAAAAAAGGGTAATAGATAATGAGAAAATCTCCTGACATATTAAAGGAGATTAAAATAAAAAAGACTTTAGGAAAAAAAAGGACATAAAGCTACACGCTTCAGGACATAAGATAGCCTTTATATATCTGAATGGAGGAAGCTAGTTTCTCAAAGAGCATATTGTCCTACAGTTGCCCTTAATGGGCTTGTCTTACTTTGAAACATCTCCTGTTACCCCTTGTCAGATGGAGGATACTGAAGCAGATGGACACAGGTCTCAATGAGTCTGGCAATCATACTTTTTCCTGATTTAAATTCTGTGCAAAATTCTGTGCTCCTGCAGCTAACCTCTTAGTGATGTGTAAAGGTGACTTGGAAGGGCTATTTAAAAAAACAGCAAAGGCAAGCTTCTTTTTTTGTCTGTGTATTCATGTCTGTCTGCATATTCATATCATATTCAGCCTCACCACCATGTTGTTTCAACATCCTTTATGTACCTGCGTGTTTAATTTTTATCGGAGGCTGGGTCAGTGGGATGAAGGAAGGATTCTCCAAGGGTTGATCTAGGAAAAGGTGGACAGCAATAAAGAAAAGCAACAAAGGAAGTATGTAAAAGCATTGCTTGGGTACTTAGGGACAAAATTATAGATTGCAAAGCCCAGCTGCAGCTAAATTAAAGCTGGTAAGAATGGATTCCAAAAATGTGCTAGCTACCAAAGGAAGTTTAGGAAAAAAATGTGTTGGTGAACGAGACCCTAGTGATAGACAATGGGGAGAAAACTGGAATTCTCAAGACCTTTTTTTCCTCATTGTTCATAGGCAAGCTTGCTCCCTGACTTCTGCAGGTACTTCTGCAGTTTGGGAAGGAGATGGCAACCAACAGGGGGGAGCAACAAGTTAGAGACTACTCAGAAAGGCTGGATTTTAAGAAAATCTCTGGGGGTGGTTGGGATTCACCTGAAGGTGCTGCTGCGGTGACTATGAGGCTGCTGTCTGTCATTTATCAAAACTCATGGCAGTCAAGGAAGCAAGATTGGGTACCCCACCCTGCATTCTTAATGGATGGCTTTCTCAGCAAAGGTTTGCAGTAGTCTGCTTGCGCGGATCCTGAACTGAGCTGATTTAATACCATGATTAATTTTTAATAGTTCTTTTCTTCCCCCAAGCCTACGTACTGCTCTTTGGATTTGTCAGTGACTCACTCCTAATAGCCTAATGCTGTTGGAGCTATATTCTAGTGACAAGATATGTGAGCTTTGTTTGATTTCTAACGTTGGGTAGGTCTAGGAAATATTATCTTTTGAAGGGAGAGACTGGTTTTTCACCCTTACTGGCTTTTTACGATGATCCTCCTTAGATCCTTCCTTAGAATTAACAGATTACTGTAACAATTGAGTAGCCCAAAATGGGACGCTGAGAAGAGATTTTACTCCTGCACTTTTTAACATACAAGTTAAACATCAGATGTGGGGTGTTTCTGATGCAATCTGGGCCTTATGGAAACAAGAAGCAGTTAACTGAGTGGACTATTTGGTTGAATTAATAGAACTTATACGCATTTAAAACCTTTTCATAGTTCCTTTCATACTTACATGGAAAGCCTTTTCCAAGCCACTTGAACAGCATCACAAAATCTTTTTGCAGCATCTTGCAACTATTTGAGGAATATGTTCATGCTTCTTCTAGGTTGTGTGAAAATCATGTCTGACAAAACCTTGATTTTGGGAATTGCATCTTTTCCTGTGAGGCTGAACCAAAACAATGTGCCTACGATGATTTATGTTAATAGAGGATCTGGCCTAATTTGTCTATTTCTGGCATACACAGAGTAGAGGCTGTGTGTCCTTTATGCTGTGGTCTGACTGTCGTTTTTACTTAACGCTCTGTGCAAATAAACGCCCCAAACCAGAGAAAAGAATGGGCTGAGCTGAAGAAAGTGAACCTTCTGTTTCAATTTCAAGTGTTACTTACTTTAAAGGCTTAAAAACTTTGTAAATATCACACTTTTTCTTTTTGTGGTCCTTAGCTCAATGGGAAGAGTCTTCAGATGGCAATGAGCTTCAAGCTGGATCCCTATTACCTTTGATTGCTATTATAGCTTCATTAAGCTATAATAGATTGATAGAACTACGGGCTGTAAAAGGCCTGAGATTTTCTTCCAAAGATGTACTCTGTCTTGATTTGAGGGTCTCGGTGCTTAATCACTCTTGCAGTTGAAACTTAGTCTTGTTTCCAGTTTGAATTTGTTCAACTTGACCTGTCTACCACTGCTTCTTGGTTTGCCTCTGCTTGATTACAAATCCTGCTCTGATTCAGCATCCTTGTAGGTCTCTCTTCTTGAGAAGGTAGGCAATATAAGCTTTTAATTCTTTCATGTTTGTGTCTCTTCAGTTTTGTGCCATGATTTTCCAAATGTGGACGCCAGAATTGGAAGCCACGTTTCCATTTCAGTGCTATCAATAAACACACTGAAGTCAAATCTTACTTTTCCCAGGTTCATATACTGAAGGAACATATTAGTGTTTCTTGTGTCTTTATAGTACTCAAACTAATGATAAAATAATTCCTTTTATTATTTGTTTGTCCATTTTAACTCTAGATTCATTTTAAGTCACTGCTTTGCCAATACACCCTCCATTCTGTAGGTATGATTTGCACTTTTCTTTCTAGATGTATAATGTGAATGTGATTTTATTAAAATATTTTGTGGGCTTAATTGTTTCATATGCTGAATTACTTAAAATCATTCTATATAGCTGTTCTGTCTTTGCTCTTTATCATTCCGCCTGTTTTTGTCATCTGTAATTGTTATAAGATTGCATTTCAAAATCATTTATGAAAATGTTATATATTCTGAAGTCCAGTGCTAACCCTGAGGAATCATATTAAAATTACTTGGGTTCCATGGTGTTTTCCCTGTTGTGACTATTTCTAGAGATTTGTGGGCCATTTTTTAATTCACTTAATGTGTACTTTATTAATAATGTATAGTGTTAATTTTTAGATCAGATTATCATATGCTTATGCATAAGTCAAATGCCTTATAGAAGTCTAAATATACCCTCACAGTTATCTTTTTTAAAGAGCAAATTGTGACCTCATCAAATAATTAAACAAGATATGGTCAATAAGATCTGCTTTCTGTAAAATCATAATCACTGGCTGTAATTATATTCCAGCACTTATTTTTTAATTGATAAACCGATACAGGATTTAATTGAGAATTTGCCCATGTTAGATTAATTGGCTTGTAGTCATGCTGACTGTCCTACTTGCCTTTCTTGAAGGTATGTGCACCAATTAGCAATCTTCTGAATTTGTTAAAAATACACAGCAGAGGCAGATATCTCCTCAGGTAGCTGTAGCACGTCATGGATGTGTAAGAAAAATTTTGAACGTGTCATCAAAATATTTTATCATTGAAAAAGGCTAATCTGGAGAAATTATTTTTGTCGTATGGGACCTTTTTTATTTTAATACTGTTTTCAATGGAAGAAAAAATAATAAACCAAAATACTATGTTAGTAGTTAAGGTGTTGCTTAATACCAGCTTAACCAAAGCATTTCCTCCTGTAAATGAAATCCTTTGTCTTTTGTAAATAAAGAACATTAAATATAGTCCACAGCAAATCACTGGTAAAAGCGAGATGACAAAACATGGAACAGGAGCATGATAGAATTATTATTTTTGTCCGTATTTTCATGCCCCTTCGAAGTCAAATCAACCTGCATATAATTGAAATTCAGAGTATGTGTCCTTGATTCAAGGATAGATTGAGCAGCTGGTAAGGGCAGCAACCTCAGTCTTCGTATTGGCAGAAAATAAAACCGAATCTACTTTAACCAGAAAGGGGCAGTGAAAATCAACAGCTTACAACTGAGAACCAAAGAGACAGCAGGGAGAAATTCAAATCTGAGCTCTTCTGAGGCATCATCAGAGGCGGGTGAGAGGCAGCCTGGAACTGAGGGGGAATGGGCAGACCCCAGAGACGACCGGATTCGAGCTGCAGCTGTCATGCAGGTGGAGGAGGAATTGTCTAAGCCAAGAGACTTGGTGCCTTATCAAGGAAAAAAGAGCACTGAAGGGAAATCCTTAAAATAAACAAAATACTAGAAAAGGCAAAGGAACAGCATGGCAGAAGCATGTGTTGGCAAGATGAACCTAGAGCTCTTGCAACTCTGGGAAGGGAAAATGAAACTATGGATAGAGTATGAAACCACAGGCTTCATTTGATGTTAACACAAAATTAATCTGGCTGAAACTCTTGATGGAGGCTTCCCAGCTGGAAGAGGACCAACTACAAGCAGGTCACCTGTGTCCACCAGAACAAGAAGAAAGCTCTGATGGTGGTGGGCTATCTACTTTGAATGCCAGGATATGGGCATGTATATGAAGCTGTCATGCTGGCATCAGGAACTGGTGTTGTCCAAGACAAACAACCCATAGCAGCCTGACCATAAGAAGAACCCACAGCAGAAAAGGAGGAATGGGCAAAGTTGGTGCTATGCAATAGCACTGTACCTTTTACTTTATCTTCTATGTTGCTATACAGTTTTCTCCAGAAACAGGCAGACATATTTCTGTACGCCAATAATTATGATGTTTTTTTTCTCATTAGTGATGCAGGATGAAAGTTTTTGAAGTATGTTGACACTTAATTCTCTTGTAAATTGAGGGCTTATGAAGGGATTTGGCTGTCTAGGTACCTTTAAAAATCTGTTCTTTCAGCTAAAATTTATTGAAGTGGACAACCCTGTTTCTGTTTACTTCAGCGAACTTTGAATTGGGCCTGCTTGGTTATCTGTTTTAGCAATTTTAGCACGCAGGACTTTTCTTTTTTTTTTAAGTCAAATCGCAAAAACAGTATTTTATGCTATTCAGTGCTCAAGGTAATTTGATGACAGATAACACCACTGTTTCAGAACTGACATGTACCTACTCCTCCTTCAAAGAGGAGAATCTATGTCAACTCCGCAAAGTTGCTAGGACAACACGAGGGAACTTATGAATTCTTCTCCTCGAGGAGCAGCACTTTTCTTGCTGCTGCATTAATTACATTACTCTATATTTATCGCAGTTCAGGAGAAAAGTGACAATTAAGATATGACACTTCTCTGGAGAATTGCCATTTTATTTAGAAACAGCGTGAAGTTGGGGGGGTGCATAATCAAAATGAAATGGAGACCCTTGCCACACTGTGCTATCAATTATACTTTAGCTAAAGAGATTTTTCCATTAGTGCCTAATTTAGGAATTAATGTAGCTTTTGCTTTAGAAGTGATAAGAGAAGTTTTGGCAACGCAAAGTTTGGTTTTAAACAAAACACAAGAATCAGAAGCGGAGAGTTACCTAAATTGTATGCTTGTACAGGGAAATGTAGGATAAGATCCTACTACTAGGGATACTTGAAAATGTTCTTTGAACTTCTTGTTCTCCCATCCATAAAGTGTCAGTTCATCAAAACTGTGAGAAATTCTTCAAGAACAACCTTTTCCAACTCGAAAAATATATACACCTTTTCATGATTTATCAAAATATCCTGTTTCACTTACTTGATTTCTGAAATCAGCTCCTTGATTTATTTTACTTTTTTTGCAAAAGAATGATTTATTTCACCTCAGACGTCTTTATGATAATGTTTTGGATAGACCAAATATGAAATATTCTGAATGTCTCAGAAGAGGTTTCAGGGATTAGTTGGAGGAAATGTGTAGCTTCTCAACTTTCTGCCCATTGTGGAAAGGAAGAAAAAATCCTAAAGGTGGGTAAACCCACTTCTCTGACAACCTTGCCCCTCTAAGTCTCTAGGCAGTCCTGTCTGAGCTAAGGAATCATGCTGTCTGATTGCTGAACATCATCCCTAAGATATGCACAGGTGGTGCTCTATAATACACTTAATTGAAGGATATATATGCACCTGCTTACTCTCTTTCTGGAGCAGCATGGCAAGGAAGCAATCTTCAGAACTGTTGTGACAGTAGGGGGGTACCTTAATTTATTGCTGGGCTAGACTGGCAGATAACTCCCTCTTCACAGGGAGCAAGGAGAAAGCAGGGAAGGATGTGCATTTAGATGCTTCCAGAGCTAGTCTTCTAAAACTTGAAGGATTAAAGCAATTAAACTCACTTCTGTACTGTTTGATCATAATTTAAATAGCTGTGAAAATAATTAAAAATAACATTTTTTTAACCTGAAGCATTGATAATGTGGTACTTACAAAAAGAAAGGGCATCAAGTAGAGGACATAAGCAGCAGTATCAGAGCCAGAACAAGCTATTTTTTTCTCAGAATCTTGCTCTAATTTCTCTACACTGCTTATTAGATAGCGCTGAATATGTTGTAAGGGCTATCATGGTATCCATGTGCACTGTTACTTTTTGAATGTTTGATCTTCTTTAATTGCTGTCATATGATATTGTATCTAGAATTGCTTCAGTGCTAATTGTGTAGAGGGAGATGATAAGATGTCACAAATATCTAGAAAGGTCAAATACACCCACGATCCATGAAGATCAGTACAGCTTTGTGAACAGATTCTAGTTTACATTTTTGGACTATTTCATTGCAAAAGGAGCCCAGTTACTATATTATGTTTACCAGTTAACAACAGGAGAAAAAAATCAGTACCATGCAAATATACTTCTGCAACTAGGGTAGTACTGTGGAAGTAGAAGTAAAATAATCTTTGTCTCTAATTTACTTCGAGACAAAATTGATTTTGTTTCCTTATGTCTTCAACTTGCATTATGAAGTCAGATGACAACACAGATTATACATGAATAATAAACTTCACGAGTCAGAAATCTAAAATAATATTTTGGGCTCATATGTGAAGTTTCATACAGATATTTGAAACTAGTTTTGTTTTGTGCTCTTAGTTTTGCCTTACCAATTTGTGACACAAGACAGAGGCCTTTCAAAGTCCACTTCAAAATAAATAAGATTTGCGCTGCTTAGTTTGGCATCTGAGAATCATAAGCTTTGAAAGAAGACCCAGCTACAATAAATGACATTGGATACACTAAGTAAATGTGCTTTCAATATTTACAGAGTTTCTGGCCTTAAATTCTTTGAACATATGTGCTGATAAACTTAACATATTACTCCTTAGAAGCTTTGGGTATTCTTATGTCATGAAATAATTTCAACAGATGGTTAATGTATGACCCCCAAATTTCAGTGGATGTCAGCAAAGATGTGCTAGATTAGGTTTATCCTTGGCTTAAACACACTGAATCAGATCTTGCCAGGTAAGAAATGGGCCTGTGTAATCTACCCAATTGGGGTGTTCCTATCAACAATTTATGTACATCCAGTATTCCGTGCAGTACCGCAAATAATTTTGTTCAGTGATATATTGCAGATAGCTTTCAGTGAAAAAATTGCATCTGTTACTCTATGTGTTCCTCTTCAAAGATGTGTACTTCTACCCTGCATTTTTTACAAATAAAAAGGAAACCTGCAATGTTAATGATATTTGCGGATAACGTGAAATTTGAGAGAGTTTTGAAAAAGATGGAGAAATAAGTCAAACAGGAAAATAAGAGCAAATCAGATACCTGAAGAAGATAGCCAAGAGTTGATTCCACGTTGTTGAATGCAAGAGGAAAAAGAAATGGTCCAAACAATGCAAAACTCCGTGGTAGGGAGAAATTTTACACTAAACACTGAATGGCAGAGTAACAAGTTTAGTTATTTTATGATTAGATTTCCGTAATGATTTTCATATCAGTACTCATGCAACTCCAAAGCACTAGAGAACTTACCCTCATAATACATTGCATTATAACACCATGGCATTATTTTATAGATTTTACAGCTGAGAAGCTGGCACACATGTAGATGTATTCTTCAGAGAGCAGACTATTTTTAAGAGAAGCAATTTTCTGGCTTAAACCAGACAAGCTGTTCCAAGATGCATTCATCAAGTGAAGCCATGGTACTTCTTCCAGACTGAAGCACGTAAAGGTCCTCTCCGGCACACCATGAAAAGAAGTCGTGTTACTTTAGTCCTGATATGAATTTTAACCATAAAACTGTTCAGCCGTTCTAAAAAAAATGGAGTGGACAGTGAATTATAGGAAGAAAGATCTTTTTATGTGTCTCCAGTAGTAAGACATGAGGATATTTAACCTTGGATTGAGAAGATATGCCTTCTTTTTCTGTGACCTTTTGGGACCAGAAGAATTCTGTTTTCAATTTTCGACATCACAATACCAAAAATAGGCAGACCGTTTTGCAGTAATTAAGGGGGAAAAAAGCCAGGAATTAGCAGAAGAGATGAAAAATAATTATGCTAAGAGGATTTTGTGCTACTTAACACCTAAAGAAAAGGTACAGTTTTTGGAGTTGTTAAACACCCAAAATCTCCTATTCATAAGCCTAATGTAATAGTGGTTTATATATGTCTAATAACACTATATCATTATTGTTACTCAGTTTCAGTAAAAGGATTGCCACAGCCTTCAAGGTAGCCAAGATTTCAGCTGCATAGTTAGCAGGAAGAGGCATTTACCCAAGGAAGAGGCACCAGCTTTCTGGCTAGAGCACTTTTTAGACACATGGGTGACCTGACGTGGTACATCCAATTTGGAGCAGAAACTTGAACCGAAATCTGCTTTGTTCTGGGAGTGGGGTGACTGAGCCATCTTTCTATAGGTGTTCTTTCTCTCAGTCTTTCTTCTTGGTGTTTTTCTACTTTGTATTAAAAATGTACAGTTACTTTTCAATGTGTTTTACCTCTGAGGAATTAGAAAGGATATCGTCTGCTGTTCTTTTTTCCCCCACAAAAACTAAATTTGATTTGCTCTATTTTAGACTTACTTGTAAGAAAGCTCACTAAAGAGTGTTTAAAACACACACATAAAAAAAAGGCAAAAAAAAAAAAAGCACCTTACTGCTGATTAATTTTCATTCCCACTTTCATCTTCTTGCTGAGACCATTTTGTCACTGCAGAGGACAGGATCTACTACTATACCCTAGACATGCAGTGCCCTCCCTTGCTCCCTCCCCTTCCCCTGCAGTGTTTACTTAGAGAGGAACAAGGGCATTGAGCTGAACTTCAGCTCATGGTTTAGGACTAAACTATCAGCAGGAGTGATACGCAGAACAACTTACAAAACAAGGGCCATTTTGTGCCCTCGGGCACTCCTTAGGAACACAAATTGCGCTATCCTAGAAATAGCCTACAGCTGCCCCATAGCGTATCTCCCGTTCCCAGAAGCTGGTCACTCATCTTTGGAAACCTCCCTCAGCACGGAGAGTCCTGGGCAATGCTTCTGCAAGCACTGCTTGCATTTTGCAAGGAGGGTGATTATTGTCTATTTGCTTTTTCAGTCAGCATTTCAGAACCTTTTGTTGCTTTAAAGAAAGGCAAAGGAACAGGATAAAAATTTTCCCCAGATGGCAACCTCACAGATGAGAAGGTGCTGCCTTTTCTCACTTTGTGATTTGTTGAAAGCTTCCTACTCTTTTGCTGGTTTAATTTCATCTTGTTGGCATGTTCCCAGTGAACCTGTTTTCCCCATATGTGAATATTCTTTTTTCTAAACCAAGGTAACAACGTTGGCAAATGTCCCTGGATGTAAAGGGCTCGTTTCTTTTTCTGTCGTGATCAATAGTACTTGTTTTATCTATCAAACATATTTTTATGTGCAGTCCCCTCAAAAGGCCAACATAAAAGCATCACGTTATTTGACTGCTTTGTTCCTGTGTGTAAATAGTCGCTCATCAAGAATCTTTCCTTACATCTAGGGCAAATGGTAAGTGTAGTTCACATCTCTTGTCTTTCCAAGGCTTCAAGATAACAGATGTATTCCCAGATTCCTGAGATGAATTTTTAACCTGTTTTTGTGCGTAAGTGGGCTATTGCCAGATGATGGGTATGCATCACAGTGTACGGTCTGCTTATTTATATGAATAAAGGGAAAAAGAATTAAATTTTTTCCCATTGTACATAGAATGAAGGAGGACACAGAGAAGTAAAGACTGTTTTGCCACAGGTATTTATCTTTTGCAGGACTGAACTTCTAGATCGCCTGTTGCCTAGTAAAGAGGGTCTGGCACAGTGTAAAATACCGAAGGAAAGACAGGCTGGCTATGCCTATTCTAGTAAACAACTGTGCCAAGGCCTGGGTTGTGGCTTTGATGGCAAATGACGTGGCACTGTTTGCATCTGGCTTTTTCCCCTCCCCAGAGTGGCCTCATCTATTTCCCAACCTGGACATTGTCTGGGAGATTAGTAGTTAGCATAAGACAAAGCTGTGCTAGAGAAGCCAACAATTTAGGAATGTGGGCAATTATGGCAACCTTGGTCTGTCTTTAAATTACATTTTATTATTATAATAGTTAGCATAAGACAAAGCTATACTAGAGAAGCCAACAATTTAGGAATATGGGCAATTATGGCAACCTTGATCTGTCTTTAAATTACATTTTATTATTATAGGTGTAGCCTCAAAACCAGCTGAATTAACTTAGACCAGATGGAGTGCTGTTTAAAAGCACTTAAGACATCCGGACAGAAACCAATAGATTCATTCACATTTTAGCTTGGCTAAAGTCCTGCTTAAGTTCTCTTGATTAAGTCTTGGTTTTCCTTCCATAAGGAGAAAAGGAAAGGCCTCTTAGAATAGTTAACCCTCCATTTGGAGAACTTCCCAGAAGTATAGTAAGCCTGGAGTCCAGCTTCTTCCTGGACTGACTGATTTGAAAGAAAGATTTGAACCCACATCTGCTTCCACTTTGGAGGAAGGAGATGAAGAGTTCTTTGTCTGAAGGTCATGTTTTGGAGCTATTCTACTTTGTATTAAACAATTATCCACTGAGCCAGAGAAGGTGAGAGAATAAGAGAACAGTCAGATATGTTTATGTATTCGGAAACAGAGTGGTGAGCCTACTTAGTTGGATCTGCAGCTGAGACACGATGACTGATCCCGTGTATGTTTGTAGTCATTTGCGATACATAGCAAATCAATAATAAAGCTGATTTATGCTCCTTCTTCTGCTGAAGTACCTTCCTAAAAGATGTGAATTTGACAGCTTACAATTAGGTGACTGTGTAACTGGTTGTCAACATGACTATTTGTCTCTTCTTCAATAGAAATGGATGTGGGAAGTGGAACCATTACTGAAGCCACGTCCTCATTGATACTGATAACTTGTGATCTGGAGTTTATTTTGCTGGGTCACTGTGCACGTTTGTCTAAATTCTGCTCTAGAGAAATGTATATGTATGTTATTATATATAAATAATCATGGAATAGATTTTCTGACTTCACTTCAGGCCTCTGCACATTAACCAACACTTCTAAGAAGATTCTGTCTTTGATTTAATTTGAACAACTTTTGTAGATGTTTAGCATACAGAAAATAAGGAGAATGAGAGATGTATTTTCTTTTTCTCTCATTAATTCTGTTAGATACATAAAGACTGTAGAGTAATTAACATACTGATTTAGAGTAAATATAAATTAACCTCGTAATTTCTTAGGTGAAAGCTTGGGGAATAAAAGCTTGATAGTAGTGCTAGAAAAATGTTCCAGTTTTCCATGGATATAAATTTTATGGTCAAGGAATGGGAGTGAGAAGGAGTGTTATACATCAAACACTGACATTCTCTTTCATCTAACAGGTTTAATCTTTCTAGCTTTCAACATCAAGAGCTAAAGACAGACCCTAATGACTGCGATTAAGATATGCCCTCTTACATCAGGGCTGAACGTTGTGCCTGGTTATTTGAAGGGGAATAATAAAAACCACATAACTGTATTTTACTTGGCTAGAGCTCTCCTTACATTAACCAACATACTGCAGAAAAGTTATGGGGTAATGAAATTTTATATGAGGGCTTTTAAACATAAAACGAGTGTATATTACTGAAAATTTATGGGTCATTTATTCAACTACTGTAGTGTTATTCTGGCCAGATCAAACATTTGGCTAGTGGACTAGGACTTAAGTTTTTTTTTTTTTAGAGGACAAAAGAAATCAATAAGAAATAGTGTTGTTCTCAGGGCTGTAGTCAGCATGACCTCTGTCTGTTGTAGATTCTTCTGTTCAGCTATAAAAAATCATGGGGCTAAGTTCTGAGCCTACAGAAAATCTATTTGCTTCAGTGGAATAAAGAAGGAGCAGTAATTATTTTTACCAGTATATTCAAGCACCTCTTGTTAATTAAAATGAGACTTAAAGGGGCCTATACCTGGAAAACCAGGCCATAAAGTCTAGTCTCTAAATACTTAAATATTTAAAACATTTCAATCACAGCTGCAGTTAGGATGGGGAAAAAATACTCAGCTTTGCTCATTGGTGATTTCCAGGATCTAAGTGTATCTTTCCAAGATGTAAGTCTGAGAACATAACAGTGTTAATTAGTAGATCTTTTGATCAGAATTTAAGAGGGACAAACTGAGTATCAGACTAAAGTACTGTCTAGCTCAGGCTGTGGTCCTAATGGATGCTTGGGGAAGGAGAGCAATAAAGGCAGGTATTTCCCTCTTCTATCTTGCATCTTGCACACATCCTAATCTGTCCCAAAGCCATGGATTTCTATCAGTTAGTAGATTAATCCACTAACTCTAGTGGATACGGAGCTTATGGAGATTACAGACCCCTTTATGTGGATTTAAAGCAAAAAACATTACAGTCTTCATTTCCATTTCCCTTCCTTCAAGGAAAGAGGCTGTATTTTCTTTTCTTAGAATCATAGAATTATTAAGGTTGG
>NW_009216264.1:0-15474 GCF_000690835.1 Fulmarus glacialis
AACTATTCTATGATTCTATGATTCTACAAACATTACGTGGCAGGATTTACTACTAGCTGATGCTAATGGATGTGTAGTGTTATGTATTATGTGTTGCAAATAGGGTTCAAACATGTACTTGAGGGCTATGCAGCATATTTTTAACCTTTTTTTTGTTGTCTGTGATTATTGGTGTTATGATGCTTGATTTCTGCAGAAAAAAAAGGTCTTTTCCTTCCAAACCACATGCAGAACCCCAGAAACATTGAGACTAGAATGTGCTTTCATGATGTTTTTTCTGTTTCCTTATACTCTTGTTTTCCTCTATCATCTACTAATTTACACTGCAGCTTGGCTAGAGACTGCCCCAATACAGGTTTCACCATGAAGGGAGCAAAAAGGAATGGGGAAGATATAGGTGAACCAGATGTTTTGGCCTTTCCAAGAAAATGGGAATAGGACAAAACAAAACTCTCTATAATAGCTTTCTTTTTTTGGCTGCAACATTTTTGGGTTTGTCATTTTCCTGAAAAGTCCGTATTTTCTACAAAAGCAGTACAAAAGACTGCATCTCCTTGGACATCCCTGCCTGAATTAGACCTGTGCCTCAAGTTTTTGGCTGCTCTGAGACTAATTTGTGTCAAAACCAGTTCTTTTGCAGTCACCTGTTCAGCCCTACTAGCTAAATTATTACTCCCTCTTGCAAGTGGAACATTTATGAGTGTCTTTTTATCTTTATTTCATTGTTGTTCTAATAAGAGCCCTTTTTTTATAACGAGCAAATGTACCAACTATTCTAGAAAATAATAAAAAATATTATAAACAGAGAAATAAAATGCTGGATTCATTACTCAGGTTCTCACACCTTATTCTCAAACTCATGCTCACTGGTGAATAGAAACAATAGCTTGGGCAAAGCTGTGTGTCAAGATAAAAATGCCCATTTAAAGTTTGAATTCCAGACAGTAAATTGTTAAAGTGAGTTTCTCAGGAACCACTTAAAGACTTCCATATGCAGAAATTATTTATGTAACAAATGAGAGAAAGTAAGAGTCAGAATATAAACTGTTTCTCATCTCCCCTAAAAGCATAAAACAGGCAAAATTCACATCATTATTTTTGAAGGTATACTTTCCTAGTGTTACTCTTCTCATGTCAAAACTTTGCCCTTCTCTCTGGAAAGACCTGAAAGCATTTTCCTGACAGTAATCCCAGACCACCTGCCTGCAGAGATACAATCATGCCTGAGACACTCTCACGTATCTCTCTCCTGAGCTAGGTAAGGCTTTTTTCCCATCCTGCCTCTATAGATCAGCTGAGTTTGGGGGTGGCGTGGATACTCCAGCACTGAAGACTACCCGTCGTGTGAAATCATCCCCAGGCTTCAACGATTTGAAGAATAAGCCGTCTTTTTTTTTTTTTCCCCAAGACCCTTTACCAGAGAGATGCAAGTCAGGAAGAGAGGCCAGGAACCTCTATTACCTTGCATGACCCCCTACCACGTGCATGCTTCCTCGTCCAATATACCGTCAACATCAGCACATTTGAAATAGGAGGTCCCTGTAACACGCTTCTCTGAGATATAGGTGCAAGTGGAGTCCATGCGCTACAGAAATAATCACCCGTTAAGCATCCACATCAACCCACAGAGCAGCGAGTCCTCCCACCCCAGTGAAACAACTGGAAGTCCTTGCCCAAAGGTTCAACTGCAGATAAATTATTTATTATCATGCTCCTAGCCCCACCCCGTGCCGTCGTGTTGTATTTCATACCATGCTCGCCACAAACCGTATGAGGGTTTCGGAGTGTGTGTGTGCGTCAAGGCTTAGAGAGGAGCGCTGAATTTTCTAATACTAAAGGGCCCATTTCATGTTATTTACGACCTCACTAGTGTCGAAACGGAGACCTATAAATCGTAAACATAGGCGCACTAATTCTAACAACAGCAAGTTTTAGTCATATGTAATTAAAACATCCCAAAGTCTTTCAGCTGTAATGTATTTCCAAACGACACCATTGGGACAGGGGGAAATGGGAAATGGAGGAATGAGCAGTATTTCAAAGCCGTGGCCATTGTTAGCTTTTGGGGCTCTGTACAGCACTGGCAGTGCTGCCAGGTCTGCAGGTTTCTTGATGCTATTTTCTGTTACATATTTTAATGGCAGTGTCATTGATTTCCAGAAACAGCGGGGACATTCGCTTTGCTAGGATGCCGTCATGAACATCAGGAGATGAATCTGATGTCCACACTGAAAAATAATACAAGCAAATTCTGTGACGCCATCTGGATTAGATACACTAGAGAGGACAAAATACTCTTTTTCCCTCACTTTTATCCCCCAAAGTGAGCTAAAACTGGGAGTCTTCTATGAGGTTTGAGACAGTTTGGGGTCTTCTGTTTTCATTGTGATTTCTTGTAGGAGCTTTTTATCCCCAAAAGTGAGCTAAAACTGGGCCTGGAGTCTTCTATGAGGTTTGAGACAGTTTGGGGTCTTCTGTTTTCATTGTGATTTCTTGTAGGAGCTTAGGATTAGCTGTTTTCTTATAGTCAGGGGAACAGGGGAAAGGCGATGCAATGTACAGACAGCACATTTTCAAATGCATGTAACGGATTTGTTGTACCTAGCACAGGATTAACCTGTGAAATTCAAGCTATCATTGTTGCCAATAGGTTGGAAAGACCTACAGCAGTGTACAACAGGGCTCACCACCAACGTGTAGCTCATGGCCATCAGAAATCAGAAAAATAAACTGAAGCCAAGAGTGACAGCAATGTGTCACTGTGTGCAGCGCATTATTTGCTCTACCCAGCAGACAGCAGAAGTTTGAGGTTTACATGTGAGGTGGGAACACTTGCAGCTGGATTGAAGGGGGTGCTCTCAATTCGAATGCAAACCCCGTGGATCCAAAGCAATTGTGCAGCCCGGGCCAGCCTGGGTGAGGATCTGGATCATTTTCTCTCTTGGAGAGGATGTTAAGCTTCCACATGGCAGGGCACAAGCCAGCTCACAACTACCTGGGATTGGAAAACCTCCCCAGTGGGCAGACAACTGCATTGCAGCCCGTTGCAGTTCCTTTGAAGAGCCTGTTAACAACTGTTTTCAGAAACCGAGGGCTGGCTCGATGGACCATTGATTGATCCAGTGTGACAACTCCTACGCTCTTTTCCAGCCTGGATCCTCAGGCGAGCGATGGTGCTGGCTGTAGATCACAGGAGCAAGCGCCGAGCCAAGCCACGCTGGTCCCGGCAGAACCTCGGAGCAAGCCCTGGACAGGGAGTAGCGCTGGCTTCTTCGCAGCTGGGAACTCGTGCTGGGCGCAGCAGCGGCTGCGGGCAAACAGGACCATGGATCCCACCCTGGGCAGACTCCACCCTTGCCAATCTACCTGTCAGGTGGTTTTCTGAGGGATGAGTTTCTCACTTTGCATCAAACTTTCTGCTATTGCCTAATTTTAGTGAGTGTAGCAGAGGGAATAAGTTAAGGAAACAAAATATTAGTAATGACAGGGAGGATGAAAGGAAAACATTACTTTTGTGGCCAAAGTCCCAGGCATGCGGATTTCTGTGCTGACTTGTTTCCTACTCTCTTTCTTCATTATGGTGTCCTTTTTCTCAACCATTCCCAGTCTTTCTTATCAGCAGGTAATGAGCAGTGGCTGACACATACTGTAGGAAATCATCTCTTTAAGGACGCTAAAGTAAATGCAGAGCTAATCACTGTGTAGTTAGACTGAACTTGTTCTCTGAATTCAGCTTTGGTGGCAGAAAGGCAAAGCATTTCTGTGGCAGGTGCTATCTCGCTCTATAAAGACTATCCTAAAGCAGAGTCCCACTGGATCAGACCCATGGTCCATCCAGGGCTTTGGAGGCCAGTCAGGATCTTCTGCAACAGAAGATGCTTCTGGGAAGAATGGGGTTGAAGGGAGCATCCCGTAGCATAAGCTGAGGTCTCTGCTGTGGGGCAGGGAGTGTGCGAACAGGACAGTGTGATGGGTCAGGTTAGAAGGACATAACGCAGGGTAAGGACCCCAGTGGCACCAACAAAGGAAGAAAAGAGATAGTGCAGAGAGCACCTTAGACATTCTTGTGTTTTTCAGACAAATTTGGGCATTTTGGTCAAAATTCAGGTATTTGAGGGGAAAGGAAGGGTTATTATCATTATTTACAGTAATGAGAAGAGGCATCATTTGAGTTGGGCTAAGGAGCCTGGCCAGAGTTAGCGGAGGTGGAAAGGGGCTTTTACACTGTAGTGCTTTTATAACCTTCTGATTAATGATGCTATACGGGCTCCTCTGCCTCTAAATCCTCTTAGAAATTTTTGCAGGGATTTGTTTTTGTGTGTGAAGTGGCACTGAGACATCTTTGGGTGAAATTGCATAGGACAAGAGCAGAGATGAAGGAGAAGATGTTCTAAGTTTCTGAACTCAGTGGCTGTGGCTTGGATGGGGGCAAATGTTCAGTGAAGCCCTATGGGGATAAAGCATTTTCCCAAATTCCTACAGAACTTAAATTTTCCTGAAGTGTGCCTGGTATTACAGGGCTATCTCCTTTGACTGGGCAGAATGATTACCTCGGTGTGTTTCACCTATATTACTTTTCCATTGGATGCAACGTCCTCAGCTCCAGTTTCTACCTACAGTTACGGAATGACGCCTTTTTCTGTGTATGAGGTCTCTGAGTTTGTTATCTATCACAAATTTATCTGGAAATTTTGGGGTCATCCTGTCTTAGATCATTAATGTCAGGAGATAAATCACAGCTCCTTTTAGACTTCAATTTCCTTTGCTTCTCCGCGTATTCAAGTGTCTGTTTACAGAAATGCTGCCAAGGTCTTCTTAGTAGTCAGCATTTTGTGCTTTGGTGTTGATACTGGTGAAGCATCACAGTTACATTTCTCACTTCAAAACCCATCGAAATACAGTGCCAGCTTACAAAAACTGCTAACAGCAATTTGAGATCCAAAGAGTAGCATTTCTGTGGCCTCAGTTTAGTCATGTAAAATGTAGATGTTTTAATGTTTGCTAAGTGTCTTAACTCCTTTTATAGGTAACAGGGAAGCATCTTCTGGTTAATTGTATTATTCGTCTTGGACAACTATCCCACACGCTCTGCATGGTTCTCTGGACAATCTTTCTCTACACCTACTACAAGAAGAGCTCATGTAATTTAGATTAATCCCTAGCTTTTACATGGTTAAAATTAGGGTGACATTAAAAATTTGTGGATGCAGGAAGTATTTCTATTCTGTCTGCAAGGTACAATGGACAATCAGATCAGATAGAGGCAAACACAATTATTGTTATTTTTATATGCCAGAATATTTTGGCATCAGCTGAACTTTTAAGATTCTTTAAATATAATTTTCATTGCTAAGTTATTGACTTTTCTCAGTGAAGGAAATGAGAAACTTATTTCTTGACTACCAATGTCACCAGAAGGTAAAAACTTTTTTTCATAAGAAATATAAAGTTTCAGAATTTTTTGGCAATCCTACATCAGAATGAATTGGACAGATTTCCAAACTTGCCATAACAGTAATGGGTGTAAAAAAGAGCTCAGAGTAGCTAGCAGATCCTTAGCCCTGAAGTTCAGGAAACTTGTGTTCAAGTCCATGTGCTAGGTCAGGTAGACTTTTTCCCAATTAGAAATATTGGTGCTGAAGCTTTCATTCAGCAGATCCATCTTCCGCACACACGCAAGCACCAAAAAACCAAAACCAACCAACCAACCAACCAAATAAATGCAAGACCTGCACCCCGCTCACCCCCAAATCCAAATGCTTTTGTGAAAAAATAATCACTAACTCTATTTTGTGACTTCAGTTGGTTTTCAGGATAACTTTGAAAATTTGGAATCTGATTTTTCCTGTTCTGCAGAAGTGAATTGAGACCCTGATTCCAAGAGCTGTTTGCCCACAAATTTTGCCAAACTTTGCCACAAAACAAGAGGTGGAGCAGGAGGGAGGAGGCACAGAAGCAGAATTCAGTTTTGAGCCTGAACCTATCTTTATTATTTACGACTTACTTAAGATCTGTAGTCTTGGATCTAGCTGCCTATCATTTGGATACAGAATTAATGTTGGTGTTAAGCAAACCTTTATTCACATGCTTACAGTCAGTTGCTGATTATAAGGTTTTGCTTGGGTTTTTTTGTTGAAAAAATGTGTGCCCCGCTCCAGGACGCCTTGCTCCTGGAGATGTGCCGATGGGGACGCCTCAGTGCTCCATTTCTCAGTGTCCTTGCTGTAAGGCCTGGAACTCAGGGTGGCAGATGTCTGCTGCTGAGTGCTTGGCTTTTTATTTTTTTTTCCCCTCCTTGTGCTTCATCACTCGATATTTTTAGCTGCTAAATGTTGCAGAGACAGCTTTTTCAATTAGAAAAGTGACAAACTCTGCAAAATGATTTCCAGCACTTGGAGAACATCAGCATCAATCTCCAGTACTTGCTCACTGACTTTGCAGGGTAGGCTTGTTTTTCCTAAACTGAATGCTTTGACCTATTTGACTCCAAAAGAAATAAACAAAACAAAACACCAACCAAGAACATTCCCAGCTAATGACGTTTAGGAAAAGGCACGTGTCCAAATCCATTCCTGTGTCCTAAGCAGACCGGCATCAGTGGACTTGAATCTGAGTTGGGGTGTGGTGGTAGGACAGTTAAGAGACTTTGCTATGGATACAGAGTTTTTATTGAAGGCTGCCAATATATTTATGATCTGGTGTGTGGTTAGGGAGTCAAACGTGTCCAGGTATGATGCATGTCTACCACTTTCTACAAAACCCTGTGTGCCTTATGCATGCTTATTTAACATCTAGGGATCAGACAGACTATCGGTTTTGGTCCTTCTTTAACATAAAACAAAATGGCCAGTATTGGCCTTAACTTAAGGAATCAGAACTACCAATGCCAAAAGGATAGATCTGATAAATGAAATCTGAGATGCAAATAAATGGCCTCATTTCCAGGTGCTGCTTTAAATGCTAATGAAAAGTGCTCTGAGAATTTAGGTTATTTAGGTTTCTGCTTAATTTGGACTTATATTCTATTTTGGTTTTCTCGTTAGAATGTGCATGAACTTACAGAGTCTCAGGCAAATCAAAGCAGTAGCAAATCAGAATTATAATACTTGGGTTATTGTTTATTATTTGTACTGTAGTGGATTTAAGAATACCCAGCCATTTACCTAGGAAAAGGTTAAGAGATGCCTGTACTGGAGGAGTCACCTGGTAGTTTGATAGTCAATCTCTCTCTTTCACTCTTTAAAGAGTCACCTGATCAGAAGCTGAAATTAGACAAATTTAGGTTAGGAATAAAAAATAGTCAAATTTGTAACCATGAAGGCAGAAATACTTTATGTGAGGCTACAGCAGGTTCTCCGTCCCTAAAAATACTTATATTTAGATGGAGATAACTCAAATGGAAGTTGCAGTGCTGTTATTACAAAGGACTAATGATCATAACGCTCCTTTCTAAGCCCAGGCTCTATATCTATTACTTTTTACTGATGATGAGTGTGATATTGTCTTGCTGAAGCATTGAAAAGTACTGTGGGAACATCCTCCCAGAGGAGGCACAGGCTGAGAACTGAGCACCACAGAAGTATTATTACTTAGGAGGCTGACAAAATTAACACAGTCAAAACCCTAAGCTAATTATTCCAAAAGTATGTATGAGTTTGGGGCATCTTTTAGCAAGCTGGAGACCTTTTTAGAGTCCCAATCAAGAGCAGAATGTTTTGCTGCCTTTGCCCAAAGTCCACAAAATCCACCATGTTTCCCTTTGTTAAGGGGTTTGCTTGCAGCAATGTGTTGGCTCTAAGACACACATATTGAGACACTACAAGGAGGTGGACTCAGGGACCATGGACATTGCCCTGATGGTCTGTTTGTTGACTATTGCTGGGTTGTCTCTGAAAGTTAGCAACTTCCATGCTGCAGAAAGTCCTGGATTTCAGACTGGGGCATCATAGCTAGATGCTCCAAGAGAAATGGTTGGGATTCAGTGCCAGGCAAGGAGGAAAACAAAACAACACACTTACTCAACTCAACTGAACTCAACTCAGCTCAAAAACTTCACTCAACACCCCCATGAAACAAAATCGCTGAGCTCCATACTTCCCCACATGGGAGGCTCTGATACAGGTAGCAGATGCTGATGTGCTGGTTGCAGCTGGAAGCCAGTACATTTTGAAAGCTAACTACACAAAATTGTTTTAAGAAAGTGAACAGGTGACAGCTCACACCCCTGATGACTTATCAGAATCTGGGAAGCAATTCAAAACTACCTTCCCCAGGCCAATTCCCAGTACTGCCAGATTTTCAAAATAATTCCTGATGCTGCAAGAAATCAGTGATAAGAGGGAGAAAGGGCTGTCAGCAGGGAACATGCAAACACAGACAAGCTCCCCTCTTAACGGACTTTCTTGGAAAGGAAAACGTTGTTGTTTTTGTTATTTAGCCATAAAACCATGGCAGCAGGGTCTTTGTAGCTATTTCTTATGCGAGATGTTCTGGGTGGGCAAACTTTGGGAGTTTTAACTTCTGCCCTCAAAAATGAATGCTTTGGTCCATTGTCTCTCCAGCATGCCCTCACCGATGTTCCTGTGATGGGATCATCTGAACTAGCGGCAGGAGCCCAAGGAAACTGCTCCCCCTCTGCAATCTAAAGTGGGATTGGAGTGCCCTTAGGACAGAGAATAGAAGAGAATTAGTTTTAACGAGTATTAAGAGGACTCGTTATTGAGATAAATGCACCTTGACAGATCCTATGAGTCTCTCCATTTCTTCCCCAGACAAAGAAAAACAGGCTGAGCTGCCAAAGTCTTGTCTTTAACTGAACAGTCAGGAGAGGGATCAGACCACAGTGGTCTTCTTGCACAGCAGTGTTGCTCAGGCATTGATGTCCTTCTTGCCTTCTGAGGAGTCTTTCTGTTTTGAAATACTGCTGGAACAGGTGCATGTAATTATTGGGTAAAAGTTAGCTGGTCCGACCATTCCTATATATTACCCTACATACATCTGATGAATGTACATCTGCTTGGGCGGGAGCCTTTCACTGGAACTCTGCTGTGCCACTGTCACAGGTCCTGCTCAGCCAGCACAGACCTGGGTCTGTGATGAGGGGGACCCAGCCAGAAACTTAAGAGCCCCAAATCAATAGATGGGCAATGAGCTAATTCAGAAAAAACCCTCCTGCCTACACCTTAGGGTAACACCTAATGCAGCTCCGAAAGATTCCGGGATTTTATTTGAATGAATGGGTTCTTGTTTCTCAGGAGCAAAGCTATCAAACTCCTCTCATTCCAGCTGAAATACCTGGACTAGGTTAAGGGAAACTGTTTATAGCAATAGATGATGGTGAGGATGATTATAATAAATCTCAGTTTTCAAATTTTTTTTTTCAGTGAGGGGACTGCAGATTTTCATTGCCTCACTCCCCAGAGAAGGCTGTCTGCTCCTCAGGGCTCTGCAATTCAAGCGTGACTTTGCCTGTTAAGAAGATCTCCCCTCTCATAACCTGACATAACCTCACAGGAGCTCTGCAACAGATCAGGGAGAAAAAAAATTGGTTCTTCAGGGGTCATATATTGGGCTAAAGTTTGAATAACTCCACAAAATATACCAAGTAACACTAATACAGGGAGACTTCTATTGCACCTTTCATCAGAGCAGCCTGATTTTCAGCAGAAAGGATGTGAACGTCTTCTGAAAATCAGGTGCCATTTAAGTGTTTCAGATTGAGCAGACAAGAAAGGAAACCATCAACCATCATTAAAAGGCTTGGACTCTGAGAGCATGGCTTATGCAACTGTAAGGAAGCAGAAAGAGCTATCCCTTTTTCGCTCTGAATACTCCCCTTAATTAAAGGATCAGATTCTGGAAACACCAGTGTTATGGTCTCCTCAAGAGAAATAGTCTCAAAAGGTTAGGAAAGTATCAATACAAGGTAATCCTTAATGAACTCAAATAAAGTTTATTCTACAAAATAGTTGCTAAATTTAGTTCTTATGTCCTGACGAATGTAAATTAAAATTCTTTGAGATACAAGGATCCCTGAGTTAAATAAATGTAAATTAAAACTCTTTGAGATACAAGGATCCCTGAGTTAAACCTGAATGAACCCGAGCTATTCTTTGACAACATGGGCCAACATTTGACAAAGTTCTTCTTTGACAACATGGGCCAACATTTGACAACATTACCAAGAGAAGAACTTGACCTATAAAACTAGGAATGAAGTTAGAAACGTAGTCTGTTTGGCATTTGGAACAAAGCACTTCTCAGCAGGTAGAGGAAGACCCTTCCTCGGCTCTGGAGTTGAAAAAGCAGTTAGGAGAGGATACATCTCTCCCAGTACTGTCTGTCTGAAAATCAGACACCTACAGTGGGATTCAGCTTGCATAGTAGAACACCTAAATTGAAGAATTCACCTGTGTACGTCTCGGCTCCTATTGCAGTCAGTGGCCACCCAGGTAATGTACTGAAGGGATGACAGAGATCAGTTCTGCTCATCCAAGAGCAAAAACCTACGCTTTGTCAGCTAAATCCCTCTCTAGGCTTCATTGACTAACCTAAGAAAGCCTCTGTTGACAGGGAGTGTAGACATCCAACTCACACGTGGGCACCTACCTATGCACCCCTAAATGTCAGCATCTTCGCCTTGTACCCAAGGGACTCGTCCAACCTTCCTACGTGGAGAAAGAAATGTTCTTCCTTTAGAGGATGGCTCAAAGCTGTCTGCAAGACATCCAGAGCTTCATATCTCCCTCTCATGTGTTTTTAAAAGAAAGCCAGATGCCTAATGTAGATTAGACATCTAATTTCTAGAAGTGTAAAGATAGGCGAGTATGCCAAAATAAATCACTGCAGCTCTGACCTGCACAGTCTGTCTCCGTTTATATATGATTCAACTGCAGCTGGAAAACTGCATTTGATTAATAGCTCTGTATTGCCAGCAAGTTGTTGAGGAGCAGAATCGCTTCATTTTAGTTGCTCTCCTCTGATCAGAAGGCTGGAGGCACGGGTTTATAGGGAGAATTAAAAGAATCATATCTATATGCATACAGTGGAAGAGGCAATTAAAGGGAGTTACGAAAAGCCAAACTTCAAGAGATTGTTAACACAGAAGGAGAACAGCAATTATTTGGCGTGATACCAAGGGTAAAGCTAGCAGCAAGAGAATTCAATTAAGACAGAGAAAATGTGAAATTTGGGCAGACCTTACAGGAAAATTTTCTGAGAAAGAGACCTATGGGGTATGGAATAATTTGAAATCCCTGAAAAGAAGGATTTTAAGCCAGGCAAAACAGAATATCAGCAAATATTCTGGCGATAACTCTCACAAGAGCAAGAAAATTGCCTGGATGGTCTAACTGGTTTCTTCTCCATCTAAATTCTGTGATTTTGAATTCTGCTTCCTGATGCATATTAGCTTTTACGGTGTAAGTCCCTTTAATAATGACTAGGATATTGTGGTTCATTTATCTTTGGTGGGTCAGTTATTACTTTTCTGCAGTAAATGGCCGCACACTATGACAAACACACAAAAATCAACTCTACCCACCAACACACCTGCCTCGGCTGTCCCCGTGCAGCTGCAACACCAGCCCATCTAGACTCAGCGTTATCTCCCGACCAGACCTTGCCCTAGCTGAGGCTCAGGGTATAATGGTACCCTGAGCCTGTTATAACGGCAGAAATGAATTTATACAGATGGGACACTGCATGAGATACTCACTTTGCTTGTTTAAATTTTTTCTAACATCTGATCATAAAGGAGCAAAAGCTGTTGACATGTTGTCCGCTTGCTGAGGGTTTGGCCCATAAAAAGCCATTGATGTGTCTGTTGTGCAAGTAGGCGCTCGGGAAGCTTGAAAGTGTCTGTGTCAGCAGAGAGTCTCTGATGGGAAATTGGTAAAGATACTCTAAGGGAATGAGAAAATCAAGCCGGAGAGATTCAGGTGAAATACAGTTCTTAACAATGAGATTTTCTGTGCAGCAGTTGCAGTATAAATGGAGGACTTTCTAGTATCCCCGAATTAACATTATATGGAAGTAAGGAGAGGGAGTTCTGGGGGAGACCTAAACTGTTTATGAATCTGGGTGCATTTCAGCAAATTCTTTTATCCAAAAAAGGCACCATTTTTGAAAGCATTTCACACTGAAATGCTTTTCCACATGAAATGTTTCAGTTCAGGAAATGCCAAAGCAATTCGCGTCAGTATTTTTTTAAGAAATATTTTGACTTTTGTTTCAAAACATTTTTTTTTAATTTAAAAATTGACTACAGTGAAAAGGGAAAAAAAGGTTAAATAAAAAAATCCCTAAATACTCTCAGGATGTAAGAAGATGTTTATTTTTGGAGTGAAAAAATTCCTTCAAGTTGACCCCAAATGAAGTTGGTTATTATGCTTTTTTTGCCTAGCTGGAAATGCTGAATATATTTTCTAGTAGACCTGCCCAGGATTTTCTCCTGGGGTTCTTTTAGGCCACTAAACAGGAAAAAAAAAAAAAAAGAAAAAGAAAAAAAAAAATCCGTCTCTCCTGTGGAATGTATTGCAGGGAGCATTTGTGCCCTGGTTGGAGATGACACTGCATCTCTCTCTTATCTCTATGACTAAGTTTCAGACATCCAAATTGCCTCCTAACATATGGAAGATGTATGGACAGGATTTTTTGTACAAGCCAGACTGCAGCAGATGGGTGACAAATACAGCACTCCGATTTAGCAAATAATCTACTTCACATTCATGGAGACTGCATGGTTTTTCCATACAATTTCTAAGGGCTCTGGTTATATTTCAAATAATTTGTAACATGATTATGTTAATTTTTGTTCAGTCAGGGAGAATCTCATGTATCTGATGCCCATTTCCTCTCCCTCCACCAGCCCTGTGACATTTCATACATTTGCAGAGCAGCACTGGAATCTTAAAGCCAGAGAAAAGCTGCGGCTCAGCAGGTTCCTGATGAAGGGCACAGTCCCTGGGCGAGCAACCACCAAAGCGCCCTGGAGAACAGCCCAGGCTGGTTCATAGAGGACTCTATCACCCACTCAGAGTGGGGGATCTGAGTACTGGACCTCCTGCATGTGGACAGTTAGCTATTGGCCCCAAGGATGGGTTCCGATGAGCTCCAGCTCTCAAAACAATGCCATAATTCAACTTCTTACCCAACGATCACCCGGCCCATGCAGGGTTGTGTCTGTCCTATGGCTGTGATGTTCACAGAAACATTTGTGTGTCAGTCACGCGCTAATAACACGCTGGTGTGCTACTATCACTCAGGACGTGACCCTGTGCGCGGAGTTTCACATGCACATAGGCATGAGAGGCACCAAGAGGCCTGTGAGCCACATCTGTCTGAAAAGTCATATGGTCCTGGCCCCTGAAATTCAGTTACAAATGTCTGTAAGATTTGTATAAGCCAAGGGCAAAGAAACCCTTTCAAGCTCAAGTTACATGCGATCATTCCAAATCCCAATTTCATGGCACAATTTGTTCTCTCTTTACTGAGGCTGTTCTCACACCCAAGTGGCCAGACAAAATACTTTTCAAGACGGGGAAAAAAAAAAAAAAGAAAAAGAAAAAGAAAAGAACATGACACCAGTGTTGGAAAGTGGACATCATGCAAGGACCCTGCGCGGACTAGGTGCTTTCTCCATGTCTCAAATGAGGACATGTGGGACACAAGAGGAGGAGCAGGAGGAGCAAGGCTGATCCCATCCCCGCTCACTCTTGCCCTGCTCCGTCTCTAGACCAGCCGGTGCTGGCAGGGCTGCAGAGCCAACCCATTTCGCAAAATGAGCCTTTTCTACTGTGGTGCCCCGTGTGCTTTATAGGTCTACTCCCTCCCGTATCAGTAAACTCTCATGCTTTTAAGGCTTATCAGTGCAATCACACACATTCCTCTGCAGAGCAAGGACAGCTAGCCTCAGCTCTGCCTTTGAGGAGTCAAACTAGGCTCCTACTAAACACGGTGAGGTGGTTTTTTTTTTTTTTTATTTTTTGTTTAATTCTATATGCTATGCTATGCTGAAGGAGCAGGCAGAGTGGACTGCAGCTCTGCTCTGTACACCAGGTGGCCTCAGTGGTATGTGCTTCAGTCCTGATGATCTCAAGATGCAACTGTCACTCCTGCCGATACCGTTTTTGTTTGCCGTGATCTGAGCATGCTTACAGTACAGTGAAACAGAGCCAAGAATCATGCAACAGGAGAAAAAAAAAAGAAGATAAAACACATGCATGGATGGGATTGATATCACAAGGCATCTGTTAAACACACATAATCAATTGCCCGTTTATATGAAACAGCTCTGCAGACAATGAATACTGCTGCGTTGTAGCTACCTGGAGGAACAGAGTAGTTATCCTCTTGTCTTAAAATAAAGTCCTTAAGAAATAAAAACCTCAGCTGCAGTCAAGCATTTTGCATGTTGCCACGTAACAATTCATTCATTAAAGTGGAGGTGCAGGAACTGACAGATGACTGATAAACCGGTTGCATGGGAAACTGCATCGGGTCTCAGTGAGAGGTTGATTGTTCGCATGGAGGGAAGCTACTGGTGGAATTTCTCATCTCATTGAACTAATTTAATATGTACACAAAGCAGGACGAAATCTGCTGGTGATGTGAAGTTAGAGGACATTATCAATGCAATGGAAAATTGTGAGTCATAGAAATTTGGCAAGGTTCAGTAGTACAAAATGTAGGTTGTCCACCTATGGTGGCAGTCATCTGACTAAATGCAAATTTCTATGGAAGAGTTACTCATCATCATAAGCTCTTTTTACTGTTAATAGTGAAAAAAGCACTTTAAATATATGATCCGTGTCTGCCTAAAACAGATACCTAAGATACAGCTAAAGGGCTATACACTAAGCCTAGCTGTCACTCACTCTTGATGGTAAGGACACCATAAGGAGCCTGGGTCAGCTGCAGGTTCATCAACTGTACTCATCTAGATATTGCAAAATGAAGCACATCTGACTTTGGAGGAAAATAATAAAGTTTCTGCAAGCTGGTGGCATCCATGGGGAGGGATGAAGGAAGGGCTGCTTGTGCTTTTCAGGCATGGAGACCTCTGATTTGTCATGGGAAAAAAAACAAAAAATGAGAAGGTAAACTACAATCCTGGGATTATTCAGTCAATGTATTTCTGGTATTGAAAGTCTTGATATGAGACAGAAATGAATGGTGCCTGGATTTCCAGCAGGAGCAAATGCTAAGAGTGGCTGTGATGATGATCAGGCGGTGACCATCACTTCAGGCAAGACTGAGGGAGTTTGGCCAGTTGGCACATGCAGGGCTTGTTGGCTCGAGACCCAACTCCAAATGAACTGGTGGATGTGATAAAAACAAAGTGCATTTGGAAAGCCTGAGTGGGGTGCATCAGCCTGGACAACCTTGATGGAGAGAGCTGTTTCTCACCAGACATTCACTGCTGGACCACAGGGAAGGGAAGGGAAGGGAAGGGAAGGGAAGGGAAGGGAAGGG
>NW_009216264.1:15521-26967 GCF_000690835.1 Fulmarus glacialis
GGAGAGTGATGCGGAGGGGAAAGGGAAGGGAAGGGAAGGGAGCGGCAGGCCGTGGGGCTTTCCATATGCAGCCCAAGATCTCTTTAAGAAGATTAGCCTTCAGGCTGTGAACCACCCTTCACATTGTCCCTTGCTTTTCTCAGCATTATTCAAGCTGGTGCCATGTTTTCACTTTTTTCGCTTGAGCTGTCTTCCCAGAAACCATGCTAGCTGCATCTCTCCTTAGTACTGCTTCATCCCCTGCCATGCTTATGGTGACTTGTCAAGCGATGCCCCAGACCCCAAGCTTTTCCTTATAGTCTTTGCCAAAGATTGTTAAAAAAGCTTCCAATCCGCTGCTCTGACTGCATGGGGATTAACTAGGCCAGGGGTCGGTGCCACATCCTACAGCTTGGCTTTCCCCCTCCTTTTTTTTGCCTTCCTTATTTATTCTTCCACAAATGGGAGAGGAACTTGAACACTGAGTAATCAGAGGAACCAACAGGACTGCAGGTACCTGCTGGGATGGAGGGATACATGACTGGAGAGACACAAAAAAATCACAGAAAGATCTGAGAGAGGGAGGGAATGAGGAATTTAAAAGATAATCACCTAGAATTAAACCACCAGTCAACAGCGATTAACTGGGAAGCAAGGCAGGGCTATGCAATACCTGGCGTATTCTGTTACCAAAGGGGAAAACTCTACTTTTAGGAACTGGTTAGTGGCCAAATAAGTTGATTAAAACAGGTGAAACAATTTGAAACTCTGTGTGCCTAGCTTTTGTAAAGGAAAAACAAACCTCTCCACTCTACTAAAGCCCTTTGCACATCGCCCAAAGGGTGACATGATAGAGAGCAGACCGAGAGAACGCCTCAGGACATCCCTCACTCACCCCGCAGCTGTAACCGGCAGCCATATAAGCCACCAAAGAGCCAGTGGTTGGTTTCTAACGGGACAAGGTTCAAGAAGGGTTTGGCAAAAGATGAATTAATTTAGCGTGTCTTATAAGAAAGCTGTGGACTGTGGGAAAGGAAAGAGGCATGGTTTGAAGATGACAAAGTTACTTAGGGAAGACGGTGAGGCACCCTGGTGAGATTAATTGCAGTCATGCAGTTGGAGAGTTAGACTAGAGACCATGGCAAAGGCCTGATAAGGACACGGTGAGTCAGATTCTGGGCAATAGGGAGGGAGCAGAATAAAAAAACCATTTTTCATTATTGTAAACAAAGACAGTTTTTCCTCCTACAATGCTTAATTGATCTCTGGAACTCACTGCTATAAAGTATTACTAGGCATGCAATTTAGCAGGAGGAAGATATGGTTGGGAATACTCTGAGTTATCTCGTAGCGGATAGATACGTAATGGAAATAAAATGTAATGTAAACTCTTATACTTTAGGGTATACAATCATTAACTGTCGACAGGCTTATATGGCAAAATTAATCCATAGTTGCCCAAAGGGGATTCTTGTGTCTTCCTCTGAGGAACTCTTAGAGGAAGGACACTGGATTAAAAGCATTGCTAATCAGATCCAGCTTCAGTCTTCCTATATCATAGCAAATCTTTTCCTTTTCTGACTCATATGGTATGGAAAAAAATCATATCTCCTGCAGGTTATATGCATTTCAATAAGAACAGGAGTTTAATTTCTATGAATGGCATTCTTGGGAAAAGGAAAAAGATCCAAACAAAAGCAGAAAGCTGTAGTGGACTGGCTGTTTGGCAGGCTAGCCTCCCTGCAGGCAGCTAATGGAAGTGCAGTGGTTGATAGTCAATGACCACCTCCCACTGCCTTAATTACAGGGCCCCCTGAGACTTCCTCCACTGAGGCCTATTTGGCTATGTAACATATGTCCAGATTTACAGAAGACAGAATTGCTTTTCCCTCCTATTTTTTTTTTTTTTTAATTTGAAAATCTATAATTAAAGACTATAAATCCCAGCCTACAAGGTAATATTAAGGGAACTGAGTTAGAGACCGACACATCTCAAGGTTCGTAGGACATCTGACTTCCCTGAGGGTGTTAGGTACCCATTAGGTGCTGTTAAGGGGCTCTTTGGTACCTGGGCTTTTAGGTGCCTGAGTTCGTACACATTCACAGCAAAGATGAAGAGAATTGCATTTGATTAACCTTTGGGCTTCCTATGGTTTAAGGAAAGAAAGTAAGCTCTTGAGACCTCAGCTGGTATCTTTGACAAGAGCTCCCGAATTCTGTGGCTGTGCCAATAAATAGTGATAGTAAAACGTCTGAAGTGGAGAAGAATAATTATTCTTCAGGATGGTAGGAACATATGATGGAATTCCCCATCCTCTGATAAACATATCTACAAACAAGTGATCAAATTGAAATACTTTTGGTTCATAAGCAGCTAATCTGCAAAGAAATCTCTCCCTTGTTCCTTCCTTTGCCTTCACAACATTATTTTCTTTTCTATCTAGATTTGTTTGCCTGTTAGTCTGTGGCCTCCCCCTAAGGATATAACTGCAGATGGATGAATTATTTTATTTTATTAAATATTATTCTTGGCTTTTTGGAGATGTTTTTTTGTTTTGCTTTAATGATTATTCCTCCTGGTGTTATTTCAGTTTTCAATTACAACTTGTGTGCGTATGTGTCTGGTACACTACCATTTTGTAAATGGATGTATGCACTTATTGTTAATTGATTCCCCAAATAAACCCAAATGCTTGCATTGAAATCATGTATTATATTTCTTGCATGCCACTGAGCTGGATGCCTTCCAGTTTGGCATCCATTGCTGCTCCAGAGGTGGGCATCTTTCTCTCCCTCCCATTACCCTTGGAGCGAACAGAGATGCTCATGTCAATTTTCTCTGCAGACCTCGTAGCACTGGCTGATGTCTCTCAATAAAGGTGGCCAAAGTTGCATTTCTAAGTGTGTATTTAGCCATCTAGAGGAATGATAGCTTTTTTAAAAAAAGGCACTTGAACTCTCATCAGCCCCCACAGGCTTCAGTGACCGTTTTCTTCCCTAAAGTCAGGCCATTATGAAGGTTATTTTTCAAAAGCAGCCCTTGTTGGCCTATACCTGCTCCCACCAAAACCACTGTCTTTTAGCCAGTTTTTGCAGTCCCATATTTTTTCAGGCTTTAGCTAAAAACCACAGTTGAAGTCCCTAATGGTGGGACTATGTACTTCAGCAGGTTTCAGCAGGTCACCTAGTTCCCCTTTATGCCAAAGAAGAAAGAAAATCCCCTTTCAACTGTGATTCATCCCACATATTACAGACATCTATCTTAGAAGTATATGAATAATTTCCTGGAGGTGCTTCTCTCTCCCTCTGTCTCTCTCTCTCCATTTAGGAAACCTAGAAAAAAGCTTGAGGAAGACTACAAATTGTAGATAGCTGAAATGGGGGAGATGAATCCCACTGTGCACCAAGAAGCAATGACCGCTGATTCACTGAATTCCAACTTTTAAATGCTGTCAGCATTTCTGTTTTGACAGCAAAACTCTTTTTGTTTGGGATTTTCTACCTGTAACTAATTACTGCCATTTTTAACACAGACTCGAAAAAAAACTTTAAACTGGCCCACTGTTATGGTAGCGTATGGACATCTGTGGTGGGATTCAGTTGCTCAATCACAGGCACCTTAGTGTTGTTTAGACACTGAGGGGTTTCATGTCTGGTTTCCAGATGCCAAAATGAGTCAAGTCTCCCATAAGGCTGTCTTCATGTCTGCCAGCCCCAAGAGGATAACTCAAATGCAAGCCTATATTTGGATCAAGCCCCTGGTAAAATGCCTTCAAAGAAAAGGAAGCAGAAGCTGGAGAGGTGGCGTGTCCTGCCCCGGGCTGGATACCCATTAGCTGTGGAGCTGTCAACGGGTGCTTCAGTCCTGGTTTGCATCATGTTGTTGCCTCCCACCCTGGTCAGTGTTACTCCTCAGGGATTTGCCTTCTGATGGCCATTTGGTAAAATAAGGTTGTGCTTTCCACTCACAGATTCAAAAGCAAAGTTCATCTTGCTAGAAAGACTGCTCTGCGCTAATATTTAGCTGATGGGAAGAGTGGTGCAAAACAGAGCAAACCATCTGAGGCGTAAGTGTTCGAGGCTCACCTGCGCTGAAGATGTTAGTTCCCACCATGGGGTACATCTTGTCTGCACAGCTCCTGCCATCATGCAAAGGCAGCAGCTGAGGTCCTGGAAGCAGAGTCGTGTGGTGGCCTGGGCTGAGCAACCTGCTAATTAGCCTGGCCTTTCAGTGGGATTAATTATCACTGAGTTGATACAGCCCAAATGCTTTTGGCGGCAGCACTAGCTTGGTTGGGACCTCTGCATGGTGTTGTATTATATATTGCAGTCAAGGCCAGAGTCAGCAAGGAAAACGTTTTGATGGTGATTGCATAATTGTGTGTGTTGATGACAGCGGCTGAACAACTGGAAGGGAGTACGAAAAGCACATGTAGCAGCCTGCTGAAAATAAACTACTCATCTCTGTGAAACTCCTCCTGGTTTAGCAAGCGTGGTTTTACCCTGTGGAGTATAATAATGTCCCCTAAGAACCTGAGAACACCTAGAATGATTTAAAAGCTGGTAGCCCTTCAAAGGGAAGTACAGCACAGCATCCAAAGGTTATTGAGCCTTAATACGAAGTCAAAGAGTGTCTTTAAGATACCTCAGTATTACCTGGTTATCTACTGTCAAAGTTGAAGTCATCGTCTTGTCACTGTCTGGCTGAACATGGGAATAGGAGACACATAAACACTAAAAAGCCCAGGATCTTACAAGAAGTTGACAAAGCAGGTAATTTATGTTACTCCAGTATTGGTCATTCCTCAGCCACAAAATGCAATATATTGTTAAGCATTCTGGTGTTACTCAGGGTGCCAAATTTTCTGACGCGATCAGCTGGAGTGGAGCTGTGCCCTTCCGAATGATATTTTCTCTACAGGTGGGACAGCAGTGTAAGGATGGCTGCATCAGAAAAGCCCAGCTATCCATTTACTCTCCAATCCTGCCTCCAAAAGAAATTTAGAAGAAATCATCCCTGAAAGTTGCAGCTAGGAGTTTAACACAAGCCAACATGAGAGATCTCATCCTAGTCCTCATGCATGTATGTTAGTGACACTAATTATATCATATGGAGAGATTAACCTAATTTGAATTGTGTTTTTCCCTAGAAATCTTCTTTATTTAGTGGCTGACTTATGCATTGAAACATAAGGACAATCAAAACCCATGACACAAGTACAAAACCTCCCTGAGGCTATTTTCGCAGTGAGGGTACCTCTCTGCTTGGGTGATTTGAGTTCACCATTGTAGTCCTGCAGGTGGATGCATCTAGTGGCTTTGGGGTTTTCTGGCTATATCCAGGCAGTCAGGTGCAGGCAGTCATCCTGCTACTCTGCCCTTGCTCCTGGCTGTCATGAAACAGGTCTAACATACCAAAATAGACGTTGCTATAAAGCCAGCTCATGTCCCACCAGTGCTGGTGGGATGATGCATTAACTGTCTGCAGAGGCTGGCAGCTAATCTTCAGGGGAGACCTTAAGAAATCCCCCAGGATTTATTCTAGCATCGACATCTGACACCAAAATAGGTAACCTGGTGCAAAACCACAGCGATGTAGAGCTCTGTCTGCTTTCTTAGTTGGCAGACGTAAGCATTTGCTACATGCCAGCTCCAGGAGCATTTTTATAGTCAGACTTTGTGCACCCTTTTCCTTTTGAATACTAGTAAAGGTCGCATTGGTCTTGGCTACTCATTTATTTCCTTTCTCTCATTGAATTTTTAACAATAAGAGGCATTCATCCAAAGCTCTGGGCTCCTCTACATTGCATTAAAATTCACAATGTCATTTGCTTTCAGTAAATATATTCAAATGGGCTGCCTTCAAAACCATAAATGAGTCACCATCCAATCAATCATAATTGCAGGACCCTGAATTTCTCCTCTACGTGTTGTCCTCTAATGCCCAGAAGGAACACATGATGTAACTCTTACCAAAAACTGGTTGGGAAAAAGAAATTACGTGTGATCGTTTTTGTTCTCTAAGGAAAACTTGGTAGGTTAAATACAGGACCCATTTTGGCTGTAAAGCGAGACAGACACATGTAAATTTTATGTTACCACTCAGAGCTCTGAGAGTTACTGCACTTAAGAAAACTTATCTCTCTAATCAATTATTAAGTTTCAAAATGGAACATGTGCTTCTTTCTTACTAATTTCCCATAAACCTCCCCCACGATATTAAACATACATATTCACATGATCATTAAAACACTACGTAGTCAAAGCTTGCAATCAGGTAGAAATGATCAAGGCATCCTCTTGTAGGGTATAAAGAGTTATGCCAAGGAAACAAAGTAAAAGAAATGGCTAACTAGGAGTTATCCAAAAGATTTTGAATTATAATCTCATTTTCCTTACAATGCTGTGCAGTAAAAAAAAGAAAAAAAAAAGAAAAAAAAGAGAAAAAGAAAGGATTGGGAATCTGATCAGTCCTGATAGATAACAGTGAAACTACTGCCTTCCCTCTGTGCTCTTGGTAAGGTCAGGCATAGGCTCATCACTAGATCATGGATATGAGAAGTAGAAGAGATCTATTAGGAAATCCTTGCTTCTCTTTATAAGTGTAGAATTGTTCCCTCCAACAGACTTTCTGAAGCTCTGTCCGGTCAAGCATTTAATGTCTCAAAACAGCAAGGCTCCAGTCACTTCCCTTGAGAGACGATTTTATTACCTAATAGATCTCAGTGTGAGGGACTGAGTTCCAAACTAAATTTTACTTTTCATGTTGCTAGAGAGTTACTCTGTCTCAGGAACGACTGCCTTAAACCCCTTGCCCTTTATCCTGTGATAAATCCGCCCTGTGTTCATACACCTTTGAACCGAGTGTTCGCCTCCTGGTTTACTGACTTTGCTACTTGAATCCACGCGCTCGTCCTTGAGGCTGATTTAAGTTACTATCAATTTTATTTAACCTGCTGGTGCTTGATAGGTATGTTCAATGGAATGGTTAAATTCCCAATAGTCAACACTGTTCTCCTACAGCAAAGCTTACAAGAAATCAGCAACAAATATTGTTAGAGATGAAGAAATATGGGGAGATTGTATCTGTAGATCCCAGCTGTAGATATTCCTGAGGATAAAATAAACAAGTGTAATACATATCAATTTTCCCCTCTGCCTTTTTCATGCATTACTTGTCTTCTTTGGGTCTAGTCCAAAGACCTCTGAACTAAATGGAAAACTTTCACTGACTTCAATAAGCTTTGGGTCAACCCCTTAAGGGCAGCAATTGTGTCTTCCCAAAGTGTGTGGCCATGATTCAGTGAGACACTAAAGCACAGAACTGCCATTCAGTACTGGAGTTATCTTGGGGCCTTCAGTGAGGTTTTTCATACACTAAATAAGAATGTGCTTAACCACCCTGCTGATTCTTCATATTTAATACAGAGTGGGCCCTGTGGAATGCCAAATGTCATATTTTTTAATACTATGGATTTTATCTATATCAGATGTGTTGATGTTAAATGATGCTAAATGATGACAGTAATTCAAAACACAAAGCCAATTACTCTGCTGGTATGGTCTAGTGTATTTACACTGCTCAAAAATCTGTCCCTTGACTTTAAAACAGCTTGCTAACACAAGTTTCTTCCACTAACCTGTCTCAGAACATCATACAAAAGCAAAATCAAACAGAAATATAAACTTCATAACCTATGATATATGTGGAATAAATCCAGTCAAAACATTTTTGATAGAACAATTTTATGTTTAAAATGAAGTCTCATTGAAACTGGAATATTTTGTAGGAACATTACTATTTCAATGACACTTTCTATGGGAAAAATATCTCAGCAAATTGCTTTGATTTTCTTATTTGTACCACTAATGTAGAAATGATTTGTTCTGACAAAACAAAAAAAATGCATTTTTGAGTTTACCATATTGTTTTGCTTTGACTTATAGCAACTACCGATTTCATCATGTAGTTTAATATAGTGTATTATATTCAATATTTCATTACAGTGTTTTTCAACATTGTAACAATGAGACATTTCTACTTTTCCAAAATAGTACCTCAATATTTCTCCATGAGGATTTTCAACATTTCTATTCTCTGAAAGTTTCAAATTTTTACGCCAGTTCAACCTGCAAACACGATTTCAGCGTGTTGACAGCACTTACAAAAGTTTGAATTTCTGGACACTTGTACTACTAACTCAATCATATGCATTTGCTGGTTAAAACAGCCACAGATAAGGCCAACTACAGTCAAATTTGTGTACATTAGGTCCAGATTCTCTATGACCAGTTGTAGTCTGACCCAATGCCTTCCTTTGCCGTGCAATATCCTCATGACTGACTCTGAATCTGCAATTTCAATCATGAGTTAAGCTTTGATGAAAACTAGATGAATTTTGGAAAAAAAATATGCTAAGTCAGCAAGATTACACTTTATGCGTAGATATGAACAATCATAGTAAGCTACAGGCAAAGGAGAATCCAGCTACATGGAGCTCCTGGCTGGAGACCAGCTGCTCCTCATCCTGCACCACTTGCTCACCCCAAAAACTGGTGGTTGAAGCACCAGAGTCATTAGAAATCCTGCTCCGGGATTCCACGTTGTAGTGCATGGTAGTGAGCCACACATGGCCACGTTTTGTTTATGACAGATGGTTCTTCCCAAAAATATGATGTGCGAGATTGTGCTGACTTGGACAGTTCTGCATAAACTGTGGGGGATTGACAGGGTGTAATATACTTTTTCTGTTTACTTAAAGTCTAGAAGAGAATGGGCCAAACCCAGAGAAGAACAGCCTGTTTCAAAGATATTACGGCTGGAAAATGTTGTTTCTCACAGAGATCATCTCTCTATAATAAGCTTCACGGTGATCCTGTATGGTGGGGGAAAAACTATGCAGATTGGGAAAAGAGTCAATCACATGATTTTCATTTGTGTGTTATCGCGGAAATGTCTGTGCGAGGAAAAGGGAAATTCTGCTCGTCTCCACAGCTCAGCACAAAGCCAGCCTAGCTGGAAACAGGCTACCTCGTGGCCTAGAAATTACTCATGGGAGCCATGCGAAATTCAAAAGTAAGAAGAAGAATTCGTCAGTGATGAACAGGCACCCTTGGAGAGGCTGAGTTGATGGACAATTTGCAAAAGTCAGCTGGGAATTGGACCAAACAAAAACACACACGCAACCTTGCATGAATGACAGCTTGGAAGAGCCATGCTGAATTTCCCAGCAAGCTGGGAAGCTGTAGCTCACACATGGGATTTGCTCTATCTTTGTTTTTTTTTCCAAACTTTGTTCAATGTTTGCTAAATGGAGAATGCGTGCGTAATATGGGGTTAACCGAAACTCTTTTCCTAAAGCCTGAGGATTATAATTCATCATGAAATATTGGGGATATTCTTATGGCCCTTGATTAGTATAGGTCTGGAGAGGTTAATGTGGCTGAACTGATTTGTGCCAGCTGAAGATCAAGTTCTGTTTTAAATGTTTTACTGAAAAAGGAGAAATTAATTGTTTTGCCCCAGTTTTTTCCAGATGCTCCGGACTGGAACCTGCTACTGACATGGGATCTCTCATCCCCTTTGGCTTTTTAGATTACACAGCAGACAGACAGACAGAGCACAGAGGGCATTTTGGTTGCAGCTTCTATTTTTGTCACTTCCTCTGAACTGTGTAAACCTCCCATGACTAAAATGTCTTTCGTTGGCACGGGGGAAACACGTCTGTTGGCATGATATAACTAGAGTTGCGTGGGAAGCATTTTTTTCCTAGACTAAGAAACTGATATTAAAAAAAATACCGTTACATTCCAAATTGAGATCTTTGGAAAAGTTCATGGGAAATAGGGGAGATCTACCCTCAAAACAGCTGGTTACCTCACTCTTAGGTTAAAATGTGGGACTTCACAGCATTTCAAAGCTCATGTTTTTAGGTGCTTGGGAGGACCCTCCGTTTCTGTAGCTGTCACATTGATTGGAAACTCCTTTCAAGAAAAAAATTTAAACCGTGTGTGCTTCTCCGAACAATTTTGTTTCTATCAAACTAACATTTGTTGGTGACAAAACATTTTGTTCCAAAAATTCCTCTGATGATAAGAATTCACTAAGTAAAGTTTGTCTAACCTTTTTGGACCCCTTGACTGAAAAGACATGACTTGAAAGTAGCTGAAATCTGCCTGCCTAAAGAGCACGCTACCTTTCCCTCTGCAATTAGTATGGCTGAGTTCTGCACGGAAAAGCACTTCCAAATTTCCTCGCTGGTCTCACCAGGTTTTTCTCTCAGACTGTGTAATTCCATGATTACATGGTGATGTTGATGTAATGCGACATGATATGTCAGTGGAGTTTCTAACAACTTATTTTGTAGCAGTGAAGGGAAAAAACAGGAGCTTGCATGCTTAAACCAAAGCAGAATTAAGTAAAAGAAGGAAATCTGATAATCACTACTGAAGTCTGCTTGCAGGTAACTGGTAGCCTTTGCTGCAAGTTTCAACTAGTGCCATTGCGCACAAAATGCTTGACAATCTGCTAGTCCATTCAGTAGATATCTGTATTTAGCAATATTTTGGGAGGATGCTTGACAGAAGGTCCTCCAGTATCAACCTGGGTATGAGCACACAGATCAAATCCTTAAGCTGGTTATGACATACCCTTGGACATTTCCTCAGCTGAGGCTCAGAGTCCTGTTGACCTTTTCATGCACCTCTCAGGAGCGATTGCCTTTTGATCACAAATGGTAGGAGTGGGTATGATGGTCTTGCAAACACTATTTAGGTCTTTTCTGCTACAGTCTCTCAGAAAGGGGAATGTGTCCCTTAAAATTTCACTTAAAATTTCAAAGCTTTGCTAAAGATTTTACCCTCCAGTCAAGAAAATACACATTTTTCTCTTTCTTTGTACAGAAATGCAATTTAGCTGGAATCCTATTAGGAGAATAAAAAAGCACTCCAGGTTGCATAAGAATACCCCCCTCCCTAGCCTTTCTAAGAGAAAGGTTAAATCGGTACAAGGCGCAACAAAAGATCAGGGAAGATTTTGAATGTTGTACAACATTGTCGAACCACAGATGAACATCTCTGAACATTAGCTGATCACAGGGGGAGTGCTGAATCCAGAGTGTGAAGAATGGTTTTTGTGAAATGTCAGCTGATAATAATGCAGTGGTGTATCAGGGAGCACTGAAAAAGAGGTAAAAACCCACTGAGCTGGAGTAGCACAGATTCAGTTGTGCAAAATTCGTCTATAATAAGTACCTAAAAAACTTAAACAAGCTTGATTTGCAAATAATATAAAGCAGGGCTATTCAAACTACAGAGGTTTGATCCAGATTATGAGTACCTTTTTGGGAAAAGACTTCTCGCTGTTCTCTCAAGAAGCAGCAGTGATGTGGTACCTCGGCTCTGCACCATGAAGGTGTATGGAAGAGTTGGCATGAGCTGGCATGCTCTTACACCTCCCAGAGGTGAA